>NW_026906240.1:0-173195 GCF_033807715.1 Cololabis saira
AAGTAATTTGCTGAATAGGCTCCAGCTGATCCAAAATGCAGCAGCACGAGTACTGACAGGAATTCGCAGGAGAGACCACGTCTCTCCAGTGTTAGCGTCGCTCCATTGGCTACCTGTAAAATTCAGAATTCAATTTAAAATTTTATTACTTGCATATAAAGCCCAAAACGGCTTAGCTCCGCAGTATTTACAAGATTTGATAGTGCCTTATGTTCCTGGCCGAGCTCTCCGCTCCCAGGGTGCAGGTTTACTCGTAGTTCCTAGAGTATCTAAATGTAGATTTGGAGGGCGGGCGTTCTGCTATCAGGCACCATTACTTTGGAACCAACTTCCAATCTGGGTTAAGGAGGCTGACACCACCTCCACCTTTAAAACTAAACTTAAAACCTTTCTGTTTAGTAAAGCTTATAGTTAGTGTTAAGTAAACCTCTAGCTGGTGTTGGTAAATCTCTAGGTAGTGTAAACTTTAGTGTGTTAGAGTCAGTAGTCATTGTCGCAGCTATAGAACAAAACTATAATAGTTAGTCTCAAATATAGCTTCGCGGTAGATATGCTGCTATAGGCTTATGCTGCAGGGGGGCACCGACATGATCCGCTGGGCGGTGCCTCTCACCCTTCTCCTCCTCTCCTCTTCCCTGCCTCTCTTCTCCATTACCATTTTTATTTATTATAAATATCTCATAGCTATCATTTTTGTCCATTGTTCCTGTAGTTTCTTGTGCCGGCCCCCCTTTTTTCTCTTTTGTGTATGTTTGCAGGCCGGAGCCTCAGGAGCTGCGTTCTGGCCTGTGTTCCCGGCCCTCCCCCCCCTCTGGTCATCCCATTGCTTCTTCCACCTGCCTACGTGGATGTCTGCTGTTGCTGCTTCCGCCTGCCTGCACCCCCCCCCCCTCTGGTCATCCCGCTGCTGCTTCCACATGACTGTTGTGTGCTGCTGATGCCCCCCCCCCCCCCTCTGGTCATCCCGCTGCTGCTTCCACATGACTGTTGTGTGCTGCTGACGCCCACCCCCCCCCCCACCTCTGGTCATCCCGCTGCTGCTTCCACCTGCCTGCTGTGTGCTGTCGACGTCCCTGACTCCCCCAGTCTGGCCTTCGGCAGGAGGGTCCCCCCTTATGAGCCTGGTCCTGCTCAAGGTTTCTTCCCTCCTAAAGGGGAGTTTTTCCTTGCCACTGTTTGGCTTAAGGCTTTTCTCCCACTAGGGGAGTTTTTACCTGCCATTGTTTATATAATAATTGCTCGGGGGTTTATGTTTATGTTTATGTTTATGTTTATGTTTATGTTCTGGATCTCTGGAAAGCGTCAAGAGACAACATCTGTTGTATTAGACGCTATATAAATAAAATTGAATTGAATTGAATTGAATTGAAATCCGCTTTTTGGCATTTTCTCAGCGAGAAACAGTCATTTTGTACCTGAAACACTGTAAGTGGTTTGGTGAGTCCAATAATGAAATGAGTCTCTCAAATCAACTACATAGACTCCTTTCTCCAATTTTCTGACGTTTTCAATAGCTTGCCTTAAAAAATCAGAAGGTAAATCAATGTTATGACAGAAATCCGCTTTTTGGCATTTTCTCAGCGAGAAACAGTCATTTTGTACCTGAAACACTGTAAGTGGTTTGGTGAGTCCAATAATGAAATGAGTCTCTCAAATCAACTACATAGAATCCTTTCTCCAATTTTCTGACGTTTTCAATAGCTTGCCTTGAAAAATCAGAAGGTAAATCAATGTTATGACAGAAATCCGCTTTTTGGCATTTTCTCAGCGAGAAACAGTCATTTTGTACCTGAAACACTGTAAGTGGTTTGGTGAGTCCAATAATGAAATGAGTCTCTCAAATCAACTACATAGACTCCTTTCTCCAATTTTCTGACGTTTTCAATAGCTTGCCTTAAAAAATCAGAAGGTAAATCAACGTTATGACAGAAATCCGCTATTTGGCATTTTCTCAGCGAGAAACAGTCATTTTGTACCTGAAACACTGTAAGTGGTTTGGTGAGTCCAATAATGAAATGAGTCTCTCAAATCAACTACATAGACTCCTTTCTCCAATTTTCTGACGTTTTCAATAGCTTGCCTTAAAAAATCAGAAGGTAAATCAATGTTATGACAGAAATCCGCTTTTTGGCATTTTCTCAGCGAGAAACAGTCATTTTGTACCTGAAACACTGTAAGTGGTTTGGTGAGTCCAATAATGAAATGAGTCTCTCAAATCAACTACATAGAATCCTTTCTCCAATTTTCTGACGTTTTCAATAGCTTGCCTTGAAAAATCAGAAGGTAAATCAATGTTATGACAGAAATCCGCTTTTTGGCATTTTCTCAGCGAGAAACAGTCATTTTGTACCTGAAACACTGTAAGTGGTTTGGTGAGTCCAATAATGAAATGAGTCTCTCAAATCAACTACATAGACTCCTTTCTCCAATTTTCTGACGTTTTCAATAGCTTGCCTTAAAAAATCAGAAGGTAAATCAACGTTATGACAGAAATCCGCTATTTGGCATTTTCTCAGCGAGAAACAGTCATTTTGTACCTGAAACACTGTAAGTGGTTTGGTTAGTCCAATAATGAAATGAGGCTCTCAAATCAACTACATAGACTCCTTTCTCCAATTTTCTAACGTTTTCAATAGCTTGCCTTAAAAAATCAGAAGGTAAATCAATGTTATGACAGAAATCAACTTTTTGGCAGTTTCTCAGCGAGAAACAGTCATTTTGTACCTGAAACACTGTAAGTGGTTTGGTGAGTCAAATAATAAAATGAGTCTCTCAAATCAACTACATAGACTCCTTTCTCCAATTTTCTGACGTTTTAAATAGCTTGCCTTGAAAAATCAGAAGGTAAATCAATGTTATGACAGAAATCCGCTTTTTGGCATTTTCTCATCGAGAAACAGTCATTTTGTACCTGAAAAACTGTAAGTGGTTTGGTGAGTCAAATAATGAAATGAGTCTCTCAAATCAACTACATAGACTCCTTTCTCCAATTTTCTGACGTTTTAAATAGCTTGCCTTGAAAAATCAGAAGGTAAATCAATGTTATGACAGAAATCCGCTTTTTGGCATTTTCTCAGCGAGAAACAGTCATTTTGTACCTGAAACACTGTAAGTGGTTTGGTGAGTCCAATAATGAAATGAGTCTCTCAAATCAACTATATAGACTCCTTTCTCCAATTTTCTAACGTTTTCAATAGCTTGCCTTAAAAAATCAGAAGGTAAATCAATGTTATGACAGAAATCCGCTTTTTGGCATTTTCTCAGCGAGAAACAGTCATTTTGTACCTGAAACACTGAAAGCGGTTTGGTGAGTCCAATAATGAAACGAGTCCCTCAAATCAACTACATAGACTCCTTTCTCCAATTTTCTGACGTTTTCAATAGCTTGCCTTAAAAAATTCAGAAGGTAAATCAATGTTATGACAGAAATCCGCTTTTTGGCATTTTCTCAGCGAGAAACAGTCATTTTGTACCTGAAACACTGTAAGTGGTTTGGTTAGTCCAATAATGAAATGAGGCTCTCAAATCAACTACATAGACTCCTTTCTCCAATTTTCTAACGTTTGCAATAGCTTGTCTTAAAAAATCAGAAGGTAAAACAGTGTTTTCACAAAAATCCGCTTTTAGCTGTATCTCAGCCAGAAACAGTCATTTTCAACCTGAAACACAGGTAAGTTGTTTGGTGAGTCCAATAATGAAATGAGTCACTCAAATCAACTATATAGACTCCCTCCTTCAATTTTCTGACGTTTTCAATAGCTTGCCTTAAAAAATCAGAAGGTAAAACAGTGTTTTCACAAAAATCCGCTTTTAGCTGTATCTCAGCCAGAAACAGTCATTTTCAACCTGAAGCACAGGTAAGTGGTTTGCTGAGTCAAATAATGAAAGGAGTCACTCAAATAGACTATATAGACTCCTTCCTTCAATTTTCTGACGTTTTCAATAGCTTGTCTTAAAAAATCAGAAGGTAAAACAATGTTTTCACAAAAATCCGCTTTTATCTCAGCCAGAAACAGTCATTTTCAACCTGAAACACAGGTAAGTGGTTTGCTGAGTCCAATAATGAAATGAGTCACTCAAATCAACTATATAGACTCCCTCCTTCAATTTTCTGACGTTTTCAATAGCTTGCCTTAAAAAATCAGAAGGTAAAACAGTGTTTTCACAAAAATCCGCTTTTATCTCAGCCAGAAACAGTAATTTTCAACCTGAAACACAGGTAAGTGGTTTGGTGAGTCCAATAATGAAATTAGTCACTCAAATCAACTATATAGACTCTCTCCTTCAATTTTCTGACGTTTTCCATAGCTTGCCTTAAAAAATCAGAAGGTAAAACAGTGTTATCACAGAAATCCGCTATTTGGCTGTTTCTCAGCGAGAGACAGTTATTTTGAACCTGAAACACAGGTCTCCCCCCCCCGCCCATTACCGGGAGCGCATCACTGCGCCGTGCTGTGGACAAAATGAGGTACTGCACATTCGCCTAAAAGGCAGAATGACAGCATTAAAATGTCTCCAACTGCTCTGAAATAAAGTGTAAAAATCTGAAAATAAACACAATTCCTTCACAAAAATGGGCTTTGTCTTTTGAGCATTTTTTTCCTTCATTTGCTTCAGCCAAATTAGAAACATGACAAGAAAAGAAGGGAAAATCTCACTCCAGACTCAGCCAAAAACAGCAGCCGAAATGCCGCATTAAAATTACTCAAACTTGTCTAAAATCACAATCTAAAAATCTAAAAATGATCAAAATGGCTTAGCAATGATGCAGCCTGCCTTTTGCACGTGTTTTTCCTGGCTTTACTTCAGCAAAATGAAAGAAAAGAGGAGAAAATTGCACTTCAGCCAGGGTTAAAAAGCAGCAGAAATACTGCATTAAAATGCCTCCAACTTGTCTAAAATTACATTTAAAAATCTAAAAATGATCAAAATGACTTAGAAATGATGGGGCCCTCCTTTTGCATATTTTTTGACTGGCTTTACTCCACCAGAATTGAAAATATCAACAGAAAAGAGGGGGGAAATTGCAGTGTTGTCTGCCCTGGAGAAGTTTCTTTTTTTGCCCACAAGATGGAGGCAGAGCTCCACAGATGAATTTAGCTGCACTCAGTTGGAACTTTGAAAACTTTCTTTTCAAAAATCCGCTTTTATCTCAGCCAGAAACAGTCATTTTCAACCTGAAACACAGGTAAGTTGTTTGGTGAGTCCAATAATGAAATGATTCACTCAAATCAACTATATAGACTCCCTCCTTCAATTTTCTGACGTTTTCAATAGCTTGTCTTAAAAAATCAGAAGGTAAAACAGTGTTTTCACAAAAATCCGCTTTTAGCTGTATCTCAGCCAGAAACAGTCATTTTCAACCTGAAACACAGGTAAGTTGTTTGGTGAGTCCAATAATGAAATGATTCACTCAAATCAACTATATAGACTCCCTCCTTCAATTTTCTGACGTTTTCAATAGCTTGTCTTAAAAAATCAGAAGGTAAAACAGTGTTTTCACAAAAATCCGCTTTTAGCTGTATCTCAGCCAGAAACAGTCATTTTCAACCTGAAACACAGGTAAGTTGTTTGGTGAGTCCAATAATGAAATGAGTCACTCAAATCAACTATATAGACTCCCTCCTTCAATTTTCTGACGTTTTCAATAGCTTGCCTTAAAAAATCAGAAGGTAAAACAGTGTTTTCACAAAAATCCGCTTTTATCTCAGCCAGAAACAGTCATTTTCAACCTGAAACACATGTAATTCAATTCAATTCAATTCAATTTTATTTATATAGCGTCTAATACAACAGAGTTGTCTCTAGACGCTTTACAGAGACCCACACCCAGAACATGACCCCCGAGCAGTTATTACATAAACAATGGCAGGTAAAAACTCCCCTAGTGGGAGAAAAACCTTAAGCCAAACAGTGGCAAGGGAAAACTCCCCTTTAGGAGGGAAGAAACCTTGAGCAGGACCAGGCTCATAAGGGGGGACCCTCCTGCCGAGGGCCAGACTGGTGGGTCAGGGACGGCAACAGCACAGCAGGCAGGTGGAAGCAGCCACGGGATGACCAGGGGTGGGGACCGCAGGCAGGTGGAAGCAGCAACGGGATGACCGGGGGTGGGGACCGCAGGCCAGCACGCAGCTCCCGAAGCTCCGGCCCAATCAGCAAGTCCCAGGTTGGGGTGCAGGGTCGGGGAAAGACTTGTGCTCCGTAATGCAAGCTACAAGCCACCCACGACCACCTGCAGGTTCCGGTGTCCGGCAAAGGATGCTGCAACATGGACAAAAGAGAGAAAAGGTAAGTGGTTTGGTGAGTCCAATAATGAAATTAGTCACTCAAATCAACTATATAGACTCTCTCCTTCAATTTTCTGACGTTTTCCATAGCTTGCCTTAAAAAATCAGAAGGTAAAACAGTGTTTTCACAAAAATCCGCTTTTATCTCAGCCAGAAACAGTCATTTTCAACCTGAAACACAGGTAAGTGGTTTGGTGAGTCCAATAATGAAATGAGTCTCTCAAATCAACTACATAGACTCCTTTCTCCAATTTTCTGACGTTTTCAATAGCTTGCCTTAAAAAATCAGAAGGTAAATCAATGTTATGACAGAAATCCGCTTTTTGGCATTTTCTCAGCGAGAAACAGTCATTTTGTACCTGAAACACTGTAAGTGGTTTGGTGAGTCCAATAATGAAATGAGTCTCTCAAATCAACTACATAGACTCCTTTCTCCAACTTTCTGACGTTTTCAATAGCTTGCCTTAAAAAATCAGAAGGTAAATCAATGTTATGACAGAAATCCGCTTTTTGGCATTTTCTCATCGAGAAACAGTCATTTCGTACCTGAAACACTGTAAGTGGTTTGGTGAGTCAAATAATGAAATTAGTCTCTCAAATCAACTACATAGACTCCTTTCTCCAATTTTCTGACGTTTTAAATAGCTTGCCTTGAAAAATCAGAAGGTAAATCAATGTTATGACAGAAATCCGCTTTTTGGCATTTTCTCAGCGAGAAACAGTCATTTTGTACCTGAAACACTGTAAGTGGTTTGGTGAGTCCAATAATGAAATGAGTCTCTCAAATCAACTACATAGACTCCTTTCTCCAATTTTCTAACGTTTTCAATAGCTTGCCTTGAAAAATCAGAAGGTAAATCAATGTTATGACAGAAATCCGCTTTTTGGCATTTTCTCAGCGAGAAACAGTCATTTTGTACCTGAAACACTGTAAGTGGTTTGGTGAGTCCAATAATGAAATGAGTCGCTCAAATCAACGACATAGACACCTTTCTCCAATTTTCTAACGTTTTCAATAGCTTGCCTTAAAAAATCAGAAGGTAAATCAATGTTATGACAGAAATCTGCTTTTTGGCATTTTCTCAGCGAGAAACAGTCATTTTGTACCTGAAACACTGTAAGTGGTTTGGTGAGTCAAATAATGAAATGAGTCTCTCAAATCAACTACATAGACTCCTTTCTCCAATTTTCTGACGTTTTCAATAGCTTGCCTTAAAAATTCAGAAGGTAAAACAATGTTATTACAGAAATCCGCTTTTTGGCATTTTCTCAGCGAGAAACAGTCATTTTGTACCTGAAACACTGTAAGTGGTTTGGTGAGTCCAATAATGAAATGAGTCTCTCAAATCAACTACATAGACTCCTTTCTCCAATTTTCTGACGTTTTCAATAGCTTGCCTTAAAAAATCAGAAGGTAAATCAACGTTATGACAGAAATCCGCTTTTTGGCATTTTCTCATCGAGAAACAGTCAGTTTGTACCTGAAACACTGTAAGTGGTTTGGTGAGTCCAATAATGAAATGAGTCTCTCAAATCAACTACATAGACTCCTTTCTCCAATTTTCTGACGTTTTAAATAGCTTGCCTTGAAAAATCAGAAGGTAAATCAATGTTATGACAGAAATCCGCTTTTTGGCATTTTCTCAGCGAGAAACAGTCATTTTGTACCTGAAACACTGTAAGTGGTTTGGTGAGTCCAATAATGAAATGAGTCTCTCAAATCAACTACATAGACTCCTTTCTCCAATTTTCTGACGTTTTCAATAGCTTGCCTTAAAAAATCAGAAGGTAAATCAACGTTATGACAGAAATCCGCTTTTTGGCATTTTCTCATCGAGAAACAGTCATTTTGTACCTGAAACACTGTAAGTGGTTTGGTGAGTCAAATAATGAAATGAGTCTCTCAAATCAACTACATAGACTCCTTTCTCCAATTTTCTGACGTTTTCAATAGCTTGCCTTGAAAAATCAGAAGGTAAATCAATGTTATGACAGTAATCCGCTTTTTGGCAGTTTCTCAGCGAGAAACAGTCATTTTGTACCTGAAACACTGTAAGTGGTTTGGTGAGTCAAATAATGAAATGAGTCTCTCAAATCAACTACATAGACTCCTTTCTCCAATTTTCTGACGTTTTAAATAGCTTGCCTTGAAAAATCAGAAGGTAAATCAATGTTATGACAGAAATCCGCTTTTTGGCATTTTCTCAGCGAGAAACAGTCATTTTCAACCTGAAACACAGGTAAGTGGTTTGGTGAGTCCAATAATGAAATGAGTCACTCAAATCAACTATATAGACTCCCTCCTTCAATTTTCTGACGTTTTCAATAGCTTGCCTTAAAAAATCAGAAGGTAAAACAGTGTTTTCACAAAAATCCGCTTTTAGCTGTATCTCAGCCAGAAACAGTCATTTTCAACCTGAAGCACAGTGGTTTGGTGAGTCAAATAATGAAAGGAGTCACTCAAATAGACTATATAGACTCCTTCCTTCAATTTTCTGACGTTTTCAATAGCTTGTCTTAAAAAATCAGAAGGTAAAACAATGTTTTCACAAAAATCCGCTTTTATCTCAGCCAGAAACAGTAATTTTCAACCTGAAACACAGGTAAGTGGTTTGGTGAGTCCAATAATGAAATTAGTCACTCAAATCAACTATATAGACTCTCTCCTTCAATTTTCTGACGTTTTCCATAGCTTGCCTTAAAAAATCAGAAGGTAAAACAGTGTTATCACAGAAATCCGCTTTTTGGCTGTTTCTCAGCGAGAGACAGTTATTTTGAACCTGAAACACAGGTCTCCCCCCCCCCCCACCCATTACCGGGACCGCATCACTGCGCCGTGCTGTGGACAAAGTGAGGTACTGCACATTCGCCTAAAAGGCAGAATGACAGCATTAAAATGTCTCCAACTGCTCTGAAATAAAGTGTAAAAATCTGAAAATAAACACAATTCCTTCACAAAAATGGGCTTTGTCTTTTGAGCATTTTTTTCCTTCATTTGCTTCAGCCAAATTAGAAACATGACAAGAAAAGAAGGGAAAATCTCACTCCAGACTCAGCCAAAAACAGCAGCCGAAATGCCGCATTAAAATTACTCAAACTTGTCTAAAATCACAATCTAAAAATCTAAAAATGATCAAACTGGCTTAGCAATGATGCGGCCTGCCTTTTGCACGTGTTTTTCCTGGCTTTATTTCAGCAAAATTAAAGAAAAGAGGAGAAAATTGCACTTCAGCCAGGGTTAAAAAGCAGCAGAAATACTGCATTAAAATGCCTCCAACTTGTCTAAAATGCATTTAAAAATCTAAAAATGATCAAAATGACTTAGAAATGATGGGGCCCTCCTTTTGCATATTTTTTGACTGGCTTTACTCCACCAGAATTGAAAATATCAGCAGAAAAGAGGGGGGAAATTGCAGTGTTGTCTGCCCTGGAGAAGTTTCTTTTTTTGCCCACAAGATGGAGGCAGAGATCCACGGAAGAATTTAGCTGCACTCAGTTGGAACTTTGAAAACTTTCTTTTCAAAAATCTGCTTTTATCTCAGCCAGAAACAGTCATTTTCAACCTGAAACACAGGTAAGTGGTTTGGTGAGTCCAATAATGAAATTAGTCACTCAAATCAACTATATAGACTCTCTCCTTCAATTTTCTGACGTTTTCCATAGCTTGCCTTAAAAAATCAGAAGGTAAAACAGTGTTTTCACAAAAATCCGCTTTTATCTCAGCCAGAAACAGTCATTTTCAACCTGAAACACAGGTAAGTGGTTTGGTGAGTCCAATAATGAAATGAGTCTCTCAAATCAACTACATAGACTCCTTTCTCCAATTTTCTAACGTTTTCAATAGCTTGCCTTAAAAAATCAGAAGGTAAATCAATGTTATGACAGAAATCCGCTTTTTGGCATTTTCTCAGCGAGAAACAGTCATTTTGTACCTGAAACACTGTAAGTGGTTTGGTGAGTCCAATAATGAAATGAGTCTCTCAAATCAACTACATAGACTCCTTTCTCCAATTTTCTGACGTTTTCAATAGCTTGCCTTAAAAAATCAGAAGGTAAATCAATGTTATGACAGAAATCCGCTTTTTGGCATTTTCTCAGCGAGAAACAGTCATTTTGTACCTGAAACACTGTAAGTGGTTTGGTGAGTCCAATAATGAAATGAGTCTCTCAAATCAACTACATAGACTCCTTTCTCCAACTTTCTGACGTTTTCAATAGCTTGCCTTAAAAAATCAGAAGGTAAATCAATGTTATGACAGTAATCCGCTTTTTGGCATTTTCTCATCGAGAAACAGTCATTTCGTACCTGAAACACTGTAAGTGGTTTGGTGAGTCAAATAATGAAATTAGTCTCTCAAATCAACTACATAGACTCCTTTCTCCAATTTTCTGACGTTTTAAATAGCTTGCCTTGAAAAATCAGAAGGTAAATCAATGTTATGACAGAAATCCGCTTTTTGGCATTTTCTCAGCGAGAAACAGTCATTTTGTACCTGAAACACTGTAAGTGGTTTGGTGAGTCCAATAATGAAATTAGTCTCTCAAATCAACTACATAGACTCCTTTCTCCAATTTTCTGACGTTTTCAATAGCTTGCCTTGAAAAATCAGAAGGTAAATCAATGTTATGACAGAAATCCGCTTTTTGGCATTTTCTCAGCGAGAAACAGTCATTTTGTACCTGAAACACTGTAAGTGGTTTGGTGAGTCCAATAATGAATTGAGTCCCTCAAATCAACTACATAGACTCCTTTCTCCAATTTTCTGACGTTTTCAATAGCTTGCCTTAAAAAATCAGAAGGTAAAACAATGTTATTACAGAAATCCGCTTTTTGGCATTTTCTCAGCGAGAAACGGTCATTTTGTACCTGAAACACTGTAAGTGGTTTGGTGAGTCCAATAATGAAATGAGTCCCTCAAATCAACTACATAGACTCCTTTCTCCAATTTTCTGACGTTTTCAATAGCTTGCCTTAAAAAATCAGAAGGTAAAACAATGTTATTACAGAAATCCGCTTTTTGGCATTTTCTCAGCGAGAAACGGTCATTTTGTACCTGAAACACTGTAAGTGGTTTGGTGAGTCCAATAATGAAATGAGTCGCTCAAATCAACGACATAGACACCTTTCTCCAATTTTCTAACGTTTTCAATAGCGTGCCTTAAAAAATCAGAAGGTAAATCAATGTTATGACAGAAATCCGCTTTTTGGCATTTTCTCAGCGAGAAACAGTCATTTTGTACCTGAAACACTGTAAGTGGTTTGGTGAGTCCAATAATGAAATGAGTCTCTCAAATCAAACTACATAGACTCCTTTCTCCAATTTTCTGACGTTTTCAATAGCTTGCCTTAAAAAATCAGAAGGTAAATCAATGTTATGACAGAAATCCGCTTTTTGGCAGTTTCTCAGCGAGAAACAGTCATTTTGTACCTGAAACACTGTAATTCAATTCAATTCAATTCAATTTTATTTATATAGCGTCTAATACAACAGAGTTGTCTCTAGACGCTTTACAGAGACCCATACCCAGAACATGACCCCCGAGCAGTTATTACATAAACAATGGCAGGTAAAAACTCCCCTAGTGGGAGAAAAACCTTAAGCCAAACAGTGGCAAGGAAAAACTCCCCTTTAGGAGGGAAGAAACCTTGAGCAGGACCAGGCTCATCAGGGGGGACCCTCCTGCCGAGGGCCAGACTGGTGGGTCAGGGACGGCAACAGCACAGCAGGCAGGTGGAAGCAGCAACGGGATGACCGGGGGTGGGGACCGCAGGCCAGCACACAGCTCCCGAAGCTCCGGCCCAATCAGCAAGTCCCAGGTTGGGGTGCAGGGTCAGGAAAAGACTTGTGCTCCGTAATGCAAGCTACAAGCCACCCACGTGCCACCTGCAGGACAAAAGAGAGAAAAGGGAGGAGAAGGGGGGGCCAGCAACGGGATGACCAGGGGTGGGGACCACAGGCCAGCACGCAGCTCCCGAAGCTCCGGCCCAATCAGCAAGTCCCAGGTTGGGGTGCAGGGTCGGGGAAAGACTTGTGCTCCGTAATGCAAGCTACAAGCCACCCACGACCACCTGCAGGTTCCGGTGTCCGGCAAAGGATGCTGCAACATGGACAAAAGAGAGAAAAGGGAGGAGAAGGGGGGGCCAGCACAAGAAACCACAGGAGCGACTCTGACACACTAAAGTTTACACTACCTAGAGATTTACCAACACCAGCTAGAGGTTTACTAAACACTAACTATAGGCTTTACTAAACAGAAATGTTTTAAGTTTAGTTTTAAAGGTGGAGGTGGTGTCAGCCCCCTTAACCCAGATTGGAAGTTGGTTCCATAGTAGTGGCGCCTGATAGCAGAACGCCCGCCCTCCAAATCTACATTTAGATACTCTAGGAACTACAAGTAAACCTGCACTCTGAGAACGGAGAGCTCTGACAGGAACATAAGGCACTATCAGGTCTTGCAAATAATGCGGAGCTAAGCCGTTTTGGGCTTTATACGCAAGTAATACAATTTTAAATTGGATTCTGAATTTTACGGGTAACCAATGGAGCGACGCTAACACTGGAGAGACGTGGTCTCTCCTGCTAATTCCTGTCAGTACTCGTGCTGCTGCATTTTGGATCAGCTAGAGCCTATTCAGCAAATTACTTGGACATCCTGCTAACAACACATTACAGTAATCTAGTCTAGAAGATACAAACGCATGAACTAGTTTTTCTGCATCACTCTGTGAGAGGATTTTCCTAATCTTTGCAATATTACGGAGATGGAAAAAGGCTATTTTACAAACCTGATTGACATATGGTTTAAACGACAAATCCTGATCGAAAATAACACCAAGATTTCTCACAGTTGCACTGGAAGCCATCGCAACACCATCTAATCCCTTCCTAAGATGCTCTGGACCAAGAATGATAACCTCTGTTTTATCTGAATTTAGAAGCAGGAAATTTCTGGACATCCAGTCCTTGATGTCCCTAAGACATGCCTGAAGTTTAACTAACGGTTCTGTTTCATCCGGCTTCATAGACAAATAGAGCTGCGTATCATCAGCATAACAATGAAAGTGTATGCCGTGATTCTGGATTATACTTCCCAACGGCTGCATGTATAAACTGAACAAGATTGGCCCTAGCACTGAACCCTGCGGAACACCATAACAGACCCTTGACTGTTCTGAAGAAACCTCATGTACATGAACAAACTGGAACCTGTCAGATAGGTATGATTTAAACCAGGGGTTCTTAACCTTTCTGACCTTGGGGCCCAATTTTTTCAGTACAGAGTGGCCCGGGGCCCATTAAATATAAACACTGTATAGCAGGGGTATTCAACTTTAAGAGGTCCATTTAGAGAAAATTTACTCAAGCGAAGGTCCAGAACATCATAATAAATATATATATATATATATATATATATATATATATATATATATATATATATATATATATATATATATGTATATATATGTGTGTGTGTGTGTATATATTCAAGTAGCCTCATAGTTGTATCAACATCTGCATCTGACTGTTATATTAAAAAAAGTACATATTTGCCAATTAACATGTTTAACTTGAATTAAACATATTTTTTTCTCTTAAAAATAAAGTAGATTTTATTTTATTTTTCAAATGCTATCTTATTTTATTTCTCTACCAGCAGTTTGAATTTCCCCTTTTCTTTGTTAATTGTCTCAACACATTTTTATACTAAATTAATATAAACACATCTTAACAATTTAAGGTTCAGGTTCAGGTTCTCATACACATGAGAAGGTGCTCATTGATGAGCCTGAAACGATATTTAGTTTTAATTATGTTCACTGTGGAGAAAGCTGCTTCACAGCTGTATCTGGACCCAAACATGGGTGTTTTAAGATGCTCAGCTTATTTTTCTGTGACTTCAGTTCAGACTTGAGTGGATATGTTTGATGAAAAACTTTGTGTTTTGTTTCAGTGGCGTTTCACTTTCGCACTTTGAACGCCACGGTCTCTGAACGTATGAGACACTGGTTTTGTCCCAGTGGGAAGACTGAACAGGATGAATTTGTCCATTCCGGGTTGCATATTTAAAAATACAGCGAGGACAAAACTTAGTTTGATTTTACTTTAAGTTATTTACATTAATAAGTTGTCAGGACTCAGTGTGTCGGGTTCATCCGAGCCTGATCAGCTGCGACGGGCACAGCCCGCACCGCAGCTCTCTGGTCGCGCTGCAGCAGTTACTTTCCGATGCTTTTTCGAAAGCCCGAACAGTCCAGTCCAGCAGACACGACAGCCCACGCATCTACATCTACCATCCTTCAGCAGTAACGACGGAGCCCACCGCCCGAGCGGCAGCCTCAGCCGACCTCCCCGGCCGCGGGCACGCGCCGGGATATATGAGCACGCCGCGCTCGCTCGCTCTGGGCGCAGACCCAATTAATCGATCCCTGATCCTGGCGGATCTAAACCTACTCTGTGCAAAATGAAGGATTTTCTCTGTAAAGACACACCATTTCTCTTACTATTACACGTACAGCTAGCTGAGTGTCTTCTTCTCATTTGGTTGGGAGTTGCTATGCAGTCCCGCGGCCCTCGCGGCCCACACGTACAAAACTGAATTTTTTTTGGCGGCCCACTAGATGGCGCTCGCGGCCCAAGTGTGGGCCGCGGCCCTATGGTTAAGAATCACTGATTTAAACCAACGTAGAGCTGTCCCTTTAATCCCAACATGCTCTAACCTGTGCAGTAAAATGCCATGATCTATAGTGTCAAAAGCAGCACTGAGGTCCAGTAGAACCAGTATGGACACTAATCCCTTATCTGAGGCCATAAGGAGGTCATTCGTGACTCGAACAAGTGCTGTCTCTGTGCTATGATGCATTCTGAACCCTGACTGAAAGACTTCAAACAGATCATTTCTATACAAATAGTCACATAACTGGCTTGAAACTGCCTTTTCCAGAATTTTAGACACAAATGGAAGGTTGGAAATTGGTCTATAATTAGCTAAGGTGTCTGGGTCAAGAGAAGATTTTTTAAGTAAAGGTTTAATTACTGCGACTTTGAAAACCTGTGGTACACATCCTAAACTTAGGGATAAGTTAATTTGGTCCAGTATTGTCGTACCAATAAGAGAAAAAATATGTTTGAATAGTCGAGTCGGGATGGGGTCTAACATACATGTGGTTGACTTAGCTCTATTAACGAGTGAAGTCAGCTCAGGGAGGTCTATAGGATCAAAACAGTCTAGAGACAAGTCAGAGCCTAGGGAAGTCGCTAAAGCTGAAGAAACACCTACAACCGGCTGGTTGATTTCTTCTCTAATTCTCGCGATTTTACTGTTGAAGAAGCCCATAAAGTCCTCACTACTGAGAGCTGCAGGAATGCACGGCTCAACAGAGTTGTGACTCTTTGTCAGCCTGGCTACAGTGCTGAACAGAAAACGTGGGTTACTTTTGTTATCCTCTATCAACGTTGAATAATAAGCTGTTCTGGCTTTGCGAATGGCTTTTTTATATACTATTAGAATATCTTTCCATTCACGATGAGAGTCTACAGACCTACAAGAGTACCACTTCCTTTCCATTTTACGCACGTTTTGTTTCAACATGCGGATATCTGAATTATACCAGGGAGTTAAGCTCCTGTGGCTAGAAACCCTCCTTTTCAAAGGAGCAACTTCATCTAAAGCTGAACGCAACAAATCAGCAGTGTTACTAGCAAGGAAATCAACATCTGCAGAGGTAGAACCCAGGTCACTGGCCTCGACTACATCACTATTTCGCACTGTCGTAAGATAAGCAATGGCCTCCCTAAATTTAACAATAACTTCATCAGACAAACATCTGCTAAAATAATACCTCCTATTTTGCACTTCAACATCAACAAAATTAAATTCAAACGTTATTAAGTAATGGTCGGATAAAAGGGAGTTTACAGGTGACACCAACAGACCATCAGTTTCAACACCGTAGGTGAGAACGAGATCGAGAGTATGATGCGTCGGTTTATCCACTTTTTGTGAGATACCCATTGATTCTAGAAGAGAATCGAAGGCTAATTTAAGATTATCGCTTTCAACATCCATATGAATGTTAAAATCACCCACTATGATGAATTTATCTGTGCTGATCAATAATCCAGAAAGGAAATCTGAAAATTCAGACAAAAACTCCAGATACGCACCAGCAGGGGGCCGGTACACTACCACTAACACAACTGGCTTCTCTGATTTCCGGCTCGGAAATTTCAGACCAAGCATGAGGCTTTCAAATGTATTATAGTTGCACTTAGGTTCAATTTTTGTTTGGAGACCGGAGTTATAAATTGCTGCGACTCCTCCGCCTCGGCCCGTGCTTCTAGGAATGTGATGATTAAAGTAGCCGGGCGGAGTTGATTCATTCAAACTAACATACTCTTCCTCCTGTAACCATGTTTCTGTTAAGCAGAAAATATCACTCCTGCTCTCTGTAATTATATCATTTACTAACAGAGACTTAGAGCTTAATGATCGTATATTTAGTAGTCCGCATCTAATTTTTCGGTCTGTAATTGGTACCAAATGTACATTGGTTTTAATTTTTACAAGGTTATCTTGGTTAACGCCTCTATAACGCTGCACCTGGTGAACTTTTGAAGGGCGGGGAACTGCAACCACTTCTATTTTGCTAGGCACCTGGCCAGAGTCGCCAATATCATGTTTTACAGTTTTAGAGTCGCTAATTACATAATGCAATCCTACAGTTTTGTTGGCAGGCGTTGGTCCTTGAGAAGCAACAGATGTGTCGCTGAGTGGGGAAAAACGGTTAGACACATGAAGCGGGTGGTGGTGTTCTGTGAGCCCTTTAAGACTACCCTTCCTCCGAACCGTCACCCAGCTGCCCTGCCTGGCCGGCTGCCGGGGAGCTGCAGGGGAGCGGTTACGCTCAGCTGCTACGGGCCGGTCCGCAGAGGATTCTATCGGACTATGGTCTAGTTGGCCAAACCGGACCTCTAACTGACTAAGCCTCGCCTCCAGCCCTGTTAAACTACAGCTCTGCATCCTGGCCTGGACCCTGCATTGTCAGGGGGAGTGTCTAATAACATTGGCCAGATTTCTAGACATAAGAGCTGCACCATCCCGGGTGGGATGAATGCCGTCCCTTCTAATCAGACCGGGCTTTCCCCAGAATGTCTCCCAGTTGTCAATAAAGTCCACGTCGTTTTCTGAACACCACTGAGACAACCAGCGGCGGAGCGAGAGCATGCGACTAAACATGTCATCGCTGGTCAGATTGGGGAGGGGGCCAGAAAAACCTACGGAGTCCGACATGGTTTTGGCGTAGTTACACACCGAGACAATATTCATTCTGGTTACTTCCGACTGGCGAAGATGGGAGTCATTAGCTCCGACATTGATGATAACTTTACCATATTTACGATTACCCTTTGCCAGTAGCTTCAAATTTGCTTCTATGTCGCCCGCTCTGGCCCCCGGGATACACCTAACTAAGGTCTCTGGAGTCGGCTTCACATGTCTCACAATAGAGTCTCCAATCACCAGGGTCTGTTTCTCAACAGATGTGTCGCTGAGTGGGGAAAAACGGTTAGACACATGAAGCGGGTGGTGGTGTTCTGTGAGCCCTTTAAGACTGTAAGTGGTTTGGTGAGTCCAATAATGAAATGAGTCTCTCAAATCAACTACATAGACTCCTTTCTCCAATTTTCTGACGTTTTCAATAGGTTGCCTTAAAAATTCAGAAGGTAAAACAATGTTATTACAGAAATCCGCATTTTGGCATTTTCTCAGCGAGAAACAGTCATTTTGTACCTGAAACACTGTAAGTGGTTTGGTGAGTCCAATAATGAAATGAGTCTCTCAAATCAACTACATAGACTCCTTTCTCCAATTTTCTAACGTTTTCAATAGCTTGCCTTAAAAAATCAGAAGGTAAATCAATGTTATGACAGAAATCCGCTTTTTGGCATTTTCTCAGCGAGAAACAGTCATTTTGTACCTGAAACACTTTAAGTGGTTTGGTGAGTCCAATAATGAAATGAGTCTCTCAAATCAACTACATAGACTCCTTTCTCCAACTTTCTGACGTTTTCAATAGCTTGCCTTAAAAAATCAGAAGGTAAATCAATGTTATGACAGAAATCCGCTTTTTGGCATTTTCTCATCGAGAAACAGTCATTTCGTACCTGAAACACTGTAAGTGGTTTGGTGAGTCAAATAATGAAATGAGTCTCTCAAATCAACTACATAGACTCCTTTGTCCAATTTTCTGACGTTTTAAATAGCTTGCCTTGAAAAATCAGAAGGTAAATCAATGTTATGACAGAAATCCGCTTTTTGTCATTTTCTCAGCGAGAAACAGTCATTTTGTACCTGAAACACTGTAAGTGGTTTGGTGAGTCCAATAATGAAATGAGTCTCTCAAATCAACTACATAGACTCCTTTCTCCAACTTTCTGACGTTTTCAATAGCTTGCCTTGAAAAATCAGAAGGTAAATCAATGTTATGACAGAAATCCGCTTTTTGGCATTTTCTCAGCGAGAAACAGTCATTTTGTACCTGAAACACTGTAAGTGGTTTGGTGAGTCCAATAATGAAATGAGTCTCTCAAATCAACTATATAGACTCCTTTCTCCAATTTTCTGACGTTTTCAATAGCTTGCCTTAAAAAATCAGAAGGTAAAACAATGTTATTACAGAGATCCGCTTTTTGGCATTTTCTCAGCGAGAAACAGTCATTTTGTACCTGAAACACTGTAAGTGGTTTGGTGAGTCCAATAATGAAATGAGTCTCTCAAATCAACTACATAGACTCCTTTCTCCGATTTTCTAACGTTTTCAATAGCTTGCCTTAAAAAATCTGAAGGTAAATCAATGTTATGACAGAAATCCGCTTTTTGGCAGTTTCTCAGCGAGAAACAGTCATTTTGTACCTGAAACACTGTAAGTGGTTTGGTGAGTCCAATAATGAAATGAGTCTCTCAAATCAACTACATAGACTCATTTATCCAATTTTCTGACGTTTTCAATCTCTCTCTGGGTCAGGTGGCTCTTGGTTGAGCTGCTGTGACATCGACGATGTCAATAGGTTGCCTTAAAAATTCAGAAGGTAAAACAATGTTATTACAGAAATCCGCTTTTTGGCATTTTCTCAGCGAGAAACAGTCATTTTGTACCTGAAACACTGTAAGTGGTTTGGTGAGTCCAATAATGAAATGAGTCTCTCAAATCAACTACATAGACTCCTTTCTCCAATTTTCTGACGTTTTAAATAGCTTGCCTTGAAAAATCAGAAGGTAAATCAATGTTATGACAGAAATCCGCTTTTTGGCATTTTCTCATCGAGAAACAGTCATTTTGTACCTGAAACACTGTAAGTGGTTTGGTGAGTCCAATAATGAAATGAGTCTCTCAAATCAACTACATAGACTCCTTTCTCCAATTTTCTGACGTTTTCAATAGCTTGCCTTAAAAATTCAGAAGGTAAAACAATGTTATTACAGAAATCCGCTTTTTGGCAGTTTCTCAGCGAGAAACAGTCATTTTGTACCTGAAACACTGAAAGTGGTTTGGTGAGTCCAATAATGAAATGAGTCTCTCAAATCAACTACATAGACTCCTTTCTCCAATTTTCTGACGTTTTAAATAGCTTGCCTTGAAAAATCAGAAGGTAAATCAATGTTATGACAGAAATCCGCTTTTTGGCATTTTCTCATCGAGAAACAGTCATTTTGTACCTGAAACACTGTAAGTGGTTTGGTGAGTCCAATAATGAAATGAGTCTCTCAAATCAACTACATAGACTCCTTTCTCCAATTTTCTGACGTTTTCAATAGCTTGCCTTAAAAATTCAGAAGGTAAAACAATGTTATTACAGAAATCCGCTTTTTGGCAGTTTCTCAGCGAGAAACAGTCATTTTGTACCTGAAACACTGAAAGTGGTTTGGTGAGTCCAATAATGAAATGAGTCTCTCAAATCAACTACATAGACTCCTTTCTCCAATTTTCTAACGTTTTCAATAGCTTGCCTTAAAAAATCAGAAGGTAAATCAATGTTATGACAGAAATCCGCTTTTTGGCATTTTCTCATCGAGAAACAGTCATTTTGTACCTGAAACACTGTAAGTGGTTTGGTGAGTCAAATAATGAAATGAGTCTCTCAAATCAACTACATAGACTCCTTTCTCCAATTTTCTGACGTTTTAAATAGCTTGCCTTGAAAAATCAGAAGGTAAATCAATGTTATGACAGAAATCCGCTTTTTGGCATTTTCTCAGCGAGAAACAGTCATTTTGTACCTGAAACACTGTAAGTGGTTTGGTGAGTCCAATAATGAAATGAGTCTCTCAAATCAACTACATAGACTCCTTTCTCCAATTTTCTGACATTTTCAATAGCTTGCCTTAAAAATTCAGAAGGTAAAACAATGTTATTACAGAAATCCGCTTTTTGGCAGTTTCTCAGCGAGAAACAGTCATTTTGTACCTGAAACACTGTAAGTGGTTTGGTGAGTCCAATAATGAAATGAGTCTCTCAAATCAACTACATAGAATCCTTTCTCCAATTTTCTGACGTTTTCAATAGCTTGCCTTGAAAAATCAGAAGGTAAATCAATGTTATGACAGAAATCCGCTTTTTGGCATTTTCTCAGCGAGAAACAGTCATTTTGTACCTGAAACACTGTAAGTGGTTTGGTGAGTCCAATAATGAAATGAGTCTCTCAAATCAACTACATAGACTCCTTTCTCCAATTTTCTGACGTTTTCAATAGCTTGCCTTAAAAAATCAGAAGGTAAATCAACGTTATGACAGAAATCCGCTATTTGGCATTTTCTCAGCGAGAAACAGTCATTTTGTACCTGAAACACTGTAAGTGGTTTGGTTAGTCCAATAATGAAATGAGGCTCTCAAATCAACTACATAGACTCCTTTCTCCAATTTTCTAACGTTTTCAATAGCTTGCCTTAAAAAATCAGAAGGTAAATCAATGTTATGACAGAAATCAACTTTTTGGCAGTTTCTCAGCGAGAAACAGTCATTTTGTACCTGAAACACTGTAAGTGGTTTGGTGAGTCAAATAATAAAATGAGTCTCTCAAATCAACTACATAGACTCCTTTCTCCAATTTTCTGACGTTTTAAATAGCTTGCCTTGAAAAATCAGAAGGTAAATCAATGTTATGACAGAAATCCGCTTTTTGGCATTTTCTCATCGAGAAACAGTCATTTTGTACCTGAAACACTGTAAGTGGTTTGGTGAGTCCAATAATGAAATGAGTCTCTCAAATCAACTACATAGACTCCTTTCTCCAATTTTCTGACGTTTTCAATAGCTTGCCTTAAAAATTCAGAAGGTAAAACAATGTTATTACAGAAATCCGCTTTTTGGCAGTTTCTCAGCGAGAAACAGTCATTTTGTACCTGAAACACTGAAAGTGGTTTGGTGAGTCCAATAATGAAATGAGTCTCTCAAATCAACTACATAGACTCCTTTCTCCAATTTTCTGACGTTTTAAATAGCTTGCCTTGAAAAATCAGAAGGTAAATCAATGTTATGACAGAAATCCGCTTTTTGGCATTTTCTCATCGAGAAACAGTCATTTTGTACCTGAAACACTGTAAGTGGTTTGGTGAGTCCAATAATGAAATGAGTCTCTCAAATCAACTACATAGACTCCTTTCTCCAATTTTCTGACGTTTTCAATAGCTTGCCTTAAAAATTCAGAAGGTAAAACAATGTTATTACAGAAATCCGCTTTTTGGCAGTTTCTCAGCGAGAAACAGTCATTTTGTACCTGAAACACTGAAAGTGGTTTGGTGAGTCCAATAATGAAATGAGTCTCTCAAATCAACTACATAGACTCCTTTCTCCAATTTTCTAACGTTTTCAATAGCTTGCCTTAAAAAATCAGAAGGTAAATCAATGTTATGACAGAAATCCGCTTTTTGGCATTTTCTCATCGAGAAACAGTCATTTTGTACCTGAAACACTGTAAGTGGTTTGGTGAGTCAAATAATGAAATGAGTCTCTCAAATCAACTACATAGACTCCTTTCTCCAATTTTCTGACGTTTTAAATAGCTTGCCTTGAAAAATCAGAAGGTAAATCAATGTTATGACAGAAATCCGCTTTTTGGCATTTTCTCAGCGAGAAACAGTCATTTTGTACCTGAAACACTGTAAGTGGTTTGGTGAGTCCAATAATGAAATGAGTCTCTCAAATCAACTACATAGACTCCTTTCTCCAATTTTCTGACATTTTCAATAGCTTGCCTTAAAAATTCAGAAGGTAAAACAATGTTATTACAGAAATCCGCTTTTTGGCAGTTTCTCAGCGAGAAACAGTCATTTTGTACCTGAAACACTGTAAGCGGTTTGGTGAGTCCAATAATGAAACGAGTCCCTCAAATCAACTACATAGACTCCTTTCTCCAATTTTCTGACGTTTTCAATAGCTTGCCTTAAAAAATTCAGAAGGTAAATCAATGTTATGACAGAAATCCGCTTTTTGGCATTTTCTCAGCGAGAAACAGTCATTTTGTACCTGAAACACTGTAAGTGGTTTGGTGAGTCCAATAATGAAATGAGTCTCTCAAATCAACTACATAGACTCCTTTCTCCAATTTTCTGACGTTTTCAATAGCTTGCCTTAAAAAATCAGAAGGTAAATCAATTTTATGACAGAAATCCGCTATTTGGCATTTTCTCAGCGAGAAACAGTCATTTTGTACCTGAAACACTGTAAGTGGTTTGGTTAGTCCAATAATGAAATGAGGCTCTCAAATCAACTATATAGACTCCCTCCTTCAATTTTCTGACGTTTTCAATAGCTTGCCTTGAAAAATCAGAAGGTAAATCAATGTTATGACAGAAATCCGCTTTTTGGCATTTTCTCAGCGAGAAACAGTCATTTTGTACCTGAAACACTGAAAGTGGTTTGGTGAGTCCAATAATGAAATGAGTCTCTCAAATCAACTACATAGACTCCTTTCTCCAATTTTCTAACGTTTTCAATAGCTTGCCTTAAAAAATCAGAAGGTAAATCAATGTTATGACAGAAATCCGCTTTTTGGCATTTTCTCATCGAGAAACAGTCATTTTGTACCTGAAACACTGTAAGTGGTTTGGTGAGTCAAATAATGAAATGAGTCTCTCAAATCAACTACATAGACTCCTTTCTCCAATTTTCTGACGTTTTAAATAGCTTGCCTTGAAAAATCAGAAGGTAAATCAATGTTATGACAGAAATCCGCTTTTTGGCATTTTCTCAGCGAGAAACAGTCATTTTGTACCTGAAACACTGTAAGTGGTGTGGTGAGTCCAATAATGAAATGAGTCTCTCAAATCAACTACATAGACTCCTTTCTCCAATTTTCTGACGTTTTCAATAGCTTGCCTTAAAAATTCAGAAGGTAAAACAATGTTATTACAGAAATCCGCTTTTTGGCAGTTTCTCAGCGAGAAACAGTCATTTTGTACCTGAAACACTGTAAGCGGTTTGGTGAGTCCAATAATGAAACGAGTCCCTCAAATCAACTACATAGACTCCTTTCTCCAATTTTCTGACGTTTTCAATAGCTTGCCTTAAAAAATTCAGAAGGTAAATCAATGTTATGACAGAAATCCGCTTTTTGGCATTTTCTCAGCGAGAAACAGTCATTTTCAACCTGAAACACAGGTAAGTGGTTTGGTGAGTCCAATAATGAAATGAGTCACTCAAATCAACTATATAGACTCCCTCCTTCAATTTTCTGACGTTTTCAATAGCTTGTCTTAAAGAATCTGAAGGTAAAACAGTGTTTTCACAAAAATCCGCTTTTAGCTGTATCTCAGCCAGAAACAGTCATTTTCAACCTGAAACACAGGTAAGTTGTTTGGTGAGTCCAATAATGAAATGAGTCACTCAAATCAACTATATAGACTCCCTCCTTCAATTTTCTGACGTTTTCAATAGCTTGCCTTAAAAAATCAGAAGGTAAAACAGTGTTTTTACAAAAATCCGCTTTTAGCTGTATCTCAGCCAGAAACAGTCATTTTCAACCTGAAGCACAGGTAAGTGGTTTGCTGAGTCCAATAATGAAAGGAGTCACTCAAATAGACTATATAGACTCCTTCCTTCAATTTTCTGACGTTTTCAATAGCTTGTCTTAAAAAATCAGAAGGTAAAACAATGTTTTCACAAAAATCCGCTTTTATCTCAGCCAGAAACAGTCATTTTCAACCTGAAACACAGGTAAGTGGTTTGCTGAGTCCAATAATGAAATGAGTCACTCAAATCAACTATATAGACTCCCTCCTTCAATTTTCTGACGTTTTCAATAGCTTGCCTTAAAAAATCAGAAGGTAAAACATTGTTTTCACAAAAATCCGCTTTTATCTCAGCCAGAAACAGTAATTTTCAACCTGAAACACAGGTAAGTGGTTTGGTGAGTCCAATAATGAAATTAGTCACTCAAATCAACTATATAGACTCTCTCCTTCAATTTTCTGACGTTTTCCATAGCTTGCCTTAAAAAATCAGAAGGTAAAACAGTGTTATCACAGAAATCCGCTTTTTGGCTGTTTCTCAGCGAGAGACAGTTATTTTGAACCTGAAACACAGGTCTCCCCCCCCCCCACCCATTACCGGGACAGCATCACTGCGCCGTGCTGTGGACAAAATGAGGTACTGCACATTCGCCTAAAAGGCAGAATGACAGCATTAAAATGTCTCCAACTGCTCTCAAATAAAGTGTAAAAATCTGAAAATAAACACAATTCCTTCACAAAAATGGGCTTTGTCTTTTGAGCATTTTTTTCCTTAATTTGCTTCAGCCAAATTAGAAACATGACAAGAAAAGAAGGGAAAATCTCACTCCAGACTCAGCCAAAAACAGCAGCCGAAATGCCGCATTAAAATTACTCAAACTTGTCTAAAATCACAATCTAAAAATCTAAAAATGATCAAACTGGCTTAGCAATGATGCGGCCTGCCTTTTGCACGTGTTTTTCCTGGCTTTATTTCAGCAAAATTAACGAAAAGAGGAGAAAATTGCACTTCAGCCAGGGTTAAAAAGCAGCAGAAATACTGCATTAAAATGCCTCCAACTTGTCTAAAATGACATTTAAAAATCTAAAAATGGTCAAAATTACTTAGAAATGATGGGGCCCTCCTTTTGCATATTTTTTGACTGGCTTTACTCCACCAGAATTGAAAATATCAGCAGAAAAGAGGGAGGAAATTGCAGTGTTGTCTGCCCTGGAGAAGTTTCTTTTTTTGCCCACAAGATGGAGGCAGAGATCCACAGATGAATTTAGCTGCACTCAGTTGGAACTTTGAAAACTTTCTAAGTGGTTTGGTGAGTCCAATAATGAAAGGAGTCACTCTTTCAATAGCTTGCCTTAAAAAATCAGAAGGTAAAACAGTGTTTTCACAAAAATGGGCTTTGTCTTTTGAGCATTTTTTGCCTTTATTTGCTTCAGCCAAATTAGAAACATGAGAAGAAAAGAGGGGAAAATCTCACTCCAGACTCAGCCAAAAACAGCAGCCGAAATGCCGCATTAAAATTGCTCAAACTTGTCTAAAATCACAATCTAAAAATCTAAAAATGATCAAAATGGCTTAGCAATGATGCAGCCTGCCTTTTGCACGTGTTTTTCCTGGCTTTACTTCAGCAAAATGAAAGAAAAGAGGAGAAAATTGCACTTCAGCCAGGGTTAAAAAGCAGCAGAAATACTGCATTAAAATGCCTCCAACTTGTCTAAAATGACATTTAAAAATCTAAAAATGATCAAAATGACTTAGAAATGATGGGGCCCTCCTTTTGCATATTTTTTGACTGGCTTTACTCCACCAGAATTGAAAATATCAGCAGAAAAGAGGGGGGAAATTGCAGTGTTGTCTGCCCTGGAGAAGTTTCTTTTTTTGCCCACAAGATGGAGGCAGAGCTCCACAGATGAATTTAGCTGCACTCAGTTGGAACTTTGAAAACTTTCTTTTCAAAAATCCGCTTTTATCTCAGCCAGAAACAGTCATTTTCAACCTGAAGCACAGGTAAGTGGTTTGGTGAGTCCAATAATGAAATTAGTCACTCAAATCAACTATATAGACTCTCTCCTTCAATTTTCTGACGTTTTCCATAGCCCGCCTTAAAAAATCAGAAGGTAAAACAGTGTTATCACAGAAATCCGCTTTTTGGCTGTTTCTCAGCAAGAAACAGTTATTTTGAACCTGAAACACAGGTCTCCCCCCCCCCCCCCCCCACCCATTACCGGGAGTGCATCACTGCGCCGTGCTGTGGGCAAAATGAGGTACTGCACATTCGCCTAAAAGGCAGAATGACAGCATTAAAATGTCTCCAACTGCTCTCAAATAAAGTGTAAAAATCTGAAAATAAACACAATTCCTTCACAAAAATGGACTTTGTCTTTTGAGCATCTTTTGCCTTCATTTGCTTCAGCCAAATTAGAAACATGAGAAGAAAAGAGGGGAAAATCTCACTCCAGACTCAGCCAAAAACAGCAGCCGAAGTGCCGCATTAAAATTGCTCAAACTTGTCTAAAATCACAATCTAAAAATCTAAAAATGATCAAAATGGCTTAGCAATGATGCAGCCTGCCTTTTGCACGTGTTTTTCCTGGCTTTACTTCAGCAAAATGAAAGAAAAGAGGAGAAAATTGCACTTCAGCCAGGGTTAAAAAGCAGCAGAAATACTGCATTAAAATGCCTCCAACTTGTCTAAAATGACATTTAAAAATCTAAAAATGATCAAAATTACTTAGGAATGATGGGGCCCTCCTTTTGCATATTTTTTGACTGGCTTTACTCCACCAGAATTGAAAATATCAGCAGAAAAGAGGGAGGAAATTGCAGTGTTGTCTGCCCTGGAGAAGTTTCTTTTTTTGCCCAGAAGATGGAGGCAGAGATCCACGGATGAATTTAGCTGCACTCAGTTGGAACTTTGAAAACTTTCTATGTGGTTTGGTGAGTCCAATAATGAAAGGAGTCACTCTTTCAATAGCTTGCCTTAAAAAATCAGAAGGTAAAACAGTGTTTTCACAAAAATGGGCTTTGTCTTTTGAGCATTTTTGCCTTCATTTGCTTCAGCCAAATTAGAAACATGAGAAGAAAAGAGGGGAAAATCTCACTCCAGACTCAGCCAAAAACAGCAGCCGAAATGCCGCATTAAAATTGCTCAAACTTGTCTAAAATCACAATCTAAAAATCTAAAAATGATCAAAATGGCTTAGCAATGATGCAGCCTGCCTTTTGCACGTGTTTTTCCTGGCTTTACTTCAGCAAAATGAAAGAAAAGAGGAGAAAATTGCACTTCAGCCAGGGTTAAAAAGCAGCAGAAATACTGCATTAAAATGCCTCCAACTTGTCTAAAATGACATTTAAAAATCTAAAAATGATCAAAATGACTTAGAAATGATGGGGCCCTCCTTTTGCATATTTTTTGACTGGCTTTACTCCACCAGAATTGAAAATATCAGCAGAAAAGAGGGGGGAAATTGCAGTGTTGTCTGCCCTGGAGAAGTTTCTTTTTTTGCCCACAAGATGGAGGCAAAGCTCCACAGATGAATTTAGCTGCACTCAGTTGGAACTTTGAAAACTTTCTTTTCAAAAATCCGCTTTTATCTCAGCCAGAAACAGTCATTTTCAACCTGAAACACAGGTAAGTGGTTTGGTGAGTCCAATAATGAAATTAGTCACTCAAATCAACTATATAGACTCTCTCCTTCAATTTTCTGACGTTTTCAATAGCTTGCCTTAAAAAATCAGAAGGTAAAACAGTGTTATCACAGAAATCCGCTTTTTGGCTGTTTCTCAGCAAGAAACAGTTATTTTGAACCTGAATCACAGGTCTCCCCCCCCCCCCCCCCCCCACCCATTACCGGGAGTGCATCACTGCGCCGTGCTGTGGACAAAATGAGGTACTGCACATTCGCCTAAAAGGCAGAATGACAGCATTAAAATGTCTCCAACTGCTCTCAAATAAAGTGTAAAAATCTGAAAATAAGCACAATTCCTTCACAAAAAAGGGCTTTGTCTTTTGAGCATTTTTTTCCTTAATTTGCTTCAGCCAAATTAGAAACATGACAAGAAAAGAAGGGAAAATCTCACTCCAGACTCAGCCAAAAACAGCAGCCGAAATGCCGCATTAAAATTACTCAAACTTGTCTAAAATCACAATCTAAAAATCTAAAAATGATCAAACTGGCTTAGCAATGATGCGGCCTGCCTTTTGCACGTGTTTTTCCTGGCTTTATTTCAGCAAAATTAAAGAAAAGAGGAGAAAATTGCACTTCAGCCAGGGTTAAAAAGCAGCAGAAATACTGCATTAAAATGCCTCCAACTTGTCTAAAATGCATTTAAAAATCTAAAAATGATCAAAATGACTTAGAAATGATGGGGCCCTCCTTTTGCATATTTTTTGAATGGCTTTACTCCACCAGAATTGAAAATATCAGCAGAAAAGAGGGAGGAAATTGCAGTGTTGTCTGCCCTGGAGAAGTTTCTTTTTTTGCCCACAAGATGGAGGCAGAGATCCACGGATGAATTTAGCTGCACTCAGTTGGAACTTTGAAAACTTTCTAAGTGGTTTGGTGAGTCCAATAATGAAAGGAGTCACTCTTTCAATAGCTTGCCTTAAAAAATCAGAAGGTAAAACAGTGTTTTCACAAAAATGGGCTTTGTCTTTTGAGCATTTTTTGCCTTCATTTGCTTCAGCCAAATTAGAAACATGAGAAGAAAAGAGGGGAAAATCTCACTCCAGACTCAGCCAAAAACAGCAGCCGAAATGCTGCATTAAAATTGCTCAAACTTGTCTAAAATCACAATCTAAAAATCTAAAAATGATCAAAATGGCTTAGCAACGATGCAGCCTGCCTTTTGCACGTGTTTTTCCTGGCTTTACTTCAGCAAAATGAAAGAAAAGAGGAGAAAATTGCACTTCAGCCAGGGTTAAAAAGCAGCAGAAATACTGCATTAAAATGCCTCCAACTTGTCTAAAATGACATTTAAAAATCTAAAAATGATCAAAATGACTTAGAAATGATGGGGCCCTCCTTTTGCATATTTTTTGAATGGCTTTACTCCACCAGAATTGAAAATATCAGCAGAAAAGAGGGAGGAAATTGCAGTGTTGTCTGCCCTGGAGAAGTTTCTTTTTTTGCCCACAAGATGGAGGCAGAGATCCACGGATGAATTTAGCTGCACTCAGTTGGAACTTTGAAAACTTTCTAAGTGGTTTGGTGAGTCCAATAATGAAAGGAGTCACTCTTTCAATAGCTTGCCTTAAAAAATCAGAAGGTAAAACAGTGTTTTCACAAAAATGGGCTTTGTCTTTTGAGCATTTTTTGCCTTCATTTGCTTCAGCCAAATTAGAAACATGAGAAGAAAAGAGGGGAAAATCTCACTCCAGACTCAGCCAAAAATAGCAGCCGAAATGCTGCATTAAAATTGCTCAAACTTGTCTAAAATCACAATCTAAAAATCTAAAAATGATCAAAATGGCTTAGCAACGATGCAGCCTGCCTTTTGCACGTGTTTTTCCTGGCTTTACTTCAGCAAAATGAAAGAAAAGAGGAGAAAATTGCACTTCAGCCAGGGTTAAAAAGCAGCAGAAATACTGCATTAAAATGCCTCCAACTTGTCTAAAATGACATTTAAAAATCTAAAAATGACCAAAATGACTTAGAAATGATGGGGCCCTCCTTTTGCATATTTTTTGACTGGCTTTACTCCACCAGAATTGAAAATATCAGCAGAAAAGAGGGGGGAAATTGCAGTGTTGTCTGCCCTGGAGAAGTTTCTTTTTTTGCCCACAAGATGGAGGCAGAGCTCCACAGATGAATTTAGCTGCACTCAGTTGGAACTTTGAAAACTTTCTTTTCAAAAATCCGCTTTTATCTCAGCCAGAAACAGTCATTTTCAACCTGAAGCACAGGTAAGTGGTTTGGTGAGTCCAATAATGAAATTAGTCACTCAAATCAACTATATAGACTCTCTCCTTCAATTTTCTGACGTTTTCCATAGCTTGCCTTAAAAAATCAGAAGGTAAAACAGTGTTATCACAGAAATCCGCTTTTTGGCTGTTTCTCAGCAAGAAACAGTTATTTTGAACCTGAAACACAGGTCCCCCCCTGTAATGTGTTTATATTGGTTTTAACTGCTCGAACAGACGGGAGTGACGCGAGTCCTCTTTCTAGTTTACAACTGCTTTATTGAAGACCGTCAATTAACTGACTCACACACAGCATGCGCCCCCTGCTGTCCAGGCGGGAGCGCAGCTACAACTCACACACAAACTGGCTCACGCCACATCTCCCCCTTTTAAAGCTCAAGAGAGCTCTCTCAGTGCCTTATTAATTCAAAACAGTAACAGTCAAACTTGTTCTATAATGTAACTCAAAATTAACATACTGTCCCTTTTTTATTATGTAATTTCCCCTTTTAGGTAACCAAAAAAACATTATTTTTAATTATCCTTTCCAAATACTTAACTAAGGATGTAATAGCAACACAATTATATATATATAATAGAATAAGACATTTCTAAGCTACAGGGTAGTGGGTAGACTACCACTCCCTGGTGGAATAGGAAGAGGGATTATTCTGCCCCGTCTTGCTTCCTTCCAACTAACTAAAAGGTTAACTTAACAACAGGTTTCACAACACGTCCTGAACGTGTCATCTGTACTCTTGGTGTCTGTGTCACAACAGTCTCTGTTTCGGTACAGGCAGGGCCAGGAAATTCCTGTCTGGTAACACTTCTGCCTGGTGGGGAGGAAGTTGTTCCTGGTGGAGCTTCTGTAACTTCCTTGTTAACCATCTGCAAGTGCCGGCGGTTTCTTCTGATGGTGTCTCCGCCTGGCGTTTTCACAACAAACGACCGTGGTGCCGTACTTGTCGCGTGGATGACCCCAGTTCCACTCCATCCCTTCTCGATGTCAGTCTTGAGACGTACCCTGTCGCCCACCTTCAAAGCCTGAAGTGGTTTTGCTGAATATCTACTGTTGTAGGTGCTTTCATATCCTTTTTTGGCTTTGGCGTCGTTCTGCTTCACTGTAGACAGATCGGGCCAAGCTGGTCTCAGCAAGTGGTTCAGCTTGGGGACGGTGGTCCTTAGTCTCCTTCCCATAAGGAGTCTAGCTGGACTCTCCTTGGTCGGTTCTGTAACTGTGTCTCGGTAACTCAGAAGAGCGAGCTGGGGGTCTGGCTGTCTCAGGATACTTTTAGCCGTGCGAACTGCTCGCTCAGCGAGCCCATTGGCCTGGGGATAATACGGGCTCGACGTTGTGTGCAGTATGTCATACTTAGACATAAAGTGCTTGAACTGCTGCGACGCGAACTGCGGGCCGTTATCCGTTATCAGTTCCTCTGGTATTCCAAACTGTGCAAATATGCTCAGTAACTTGCTCATTACAGCTTCACTTGTGGTCCTGGTGAGGCTCAATATCTCCAGCCACCTTGAGTAGTAGTCCATGACTACCAGGAAGTGCTTTCCTTTAAACTCACACAAATCAGCTGCAAGTTTCTGCCACGGGAGCTCTGGCAGTGGTGTTGTGATCAGCGGCTCCCGGTGCTGGCTCGGTTTGTGTTCGTTGCAATGAGAGCAAGACTGCACCTTGTGCTTTACTGCTGAGCTGATCTTAGGCCACCAGATGGCATCTTTGTATCTTTCTCGACATTTGTTCAGACCCTGATGCCCGTGGTGGATCTTTTCCAACATCTCAGATCTTAGAGTTTGTGGAATAACTATTTGGTTTGCTCTTTTCAGCAAGCCGTTTTGTTCACTTAGACTGCCTCTGTCCCTAAAATAGTCCATGGCAGGCTTGGCGACACTTCTCTCATGTTGTTGCCACCCTGACCTGATATAGTCTCTGACCAGCTGCAGAGAGTCGTCTTTAACCGTTTCTGCCTTTATGCGCTCAATCACCGACATGTGCTTTTCCTGTTCCTCAATCGCATCCACATATGCTTGGACGTCCTCATTTAGTCCAGTATCATCCCCTTTAGACTCTGGGTGTCTTGACAGTGCGTCAGGCACGACCATGTTCTTGCCTGGGATGTACTCAGCGACTGGGTTGAACTTCATGAGACGAATAAGGAGTCGCTGACACCTTAAAGGAGCTTTATCCAGGTCTCTGTGGTTGATGAGCGTCACTAGCGGTTTATGATCAGTCAATAGTCTATACCTCTCCAAACCACACAAATAGAGGTAAAATTTCTCTGAAGCCCACACACCAGCGAGACATTCTTTCTCTATTTGGGCATATTTCTTTTCTGCTTCAGTGAGAGTACGAGAGCAGTAGGCCACAGGTTTGAGCGTACCTCCATGATCCTGCAGCAGTACACCCCCAAGTCCATAACTGGATGCGTCAGCGCCTACTACTGTGGGTCTCTTCGGGTCAAAGTACTGAAGCACGGGAGCAGAGGATATCAGTGCTTTAACCTTCCTGAAGGCTTCTTCTTGCTGGGGTCCCCATGTCCAGGTCACACATGTTTTTAACAGTTCGTTAAGAGGGTGCAAAGTGTCAGACAAGTGTGGTACGTATCTGCCAACATAATTCACCATCCCCAGCATCCGCTTCAGTTCTGTCACGTTTTTAGGTGTCTCCAAGGCTGTGATGGCTGACACTCTTTTTGGGCAAGTGGCGATGCCGTCCTGGCTTATTACATGGCCTAAAAAATGAAGAGAACTCTGTCTGACCTTACACTTCTGGCGGTTAAGCTTTAACCCAGACCTGTGGATAGTTTCTATTACTTTTTCCAGATGACGGTCGTGTTCTTCCATTGTGGCCCCAAACACCAGGATGTCATCCATATAGACCACTGTTCCCTCATGGTCCTGCAACAGCTCCTGCATCTTTCTCTGGAATATTTCTGGCGCAGATGTTATTCCAAAAGGGAGTCGTTTAAAACAGTAGCGGCCTTTTGGAGTTATAAACGTGGTTAGCTTCGAGCTTTCTTCATCCAGGGCTATCTGCCAAAAGCCACTGGCTGCATCCAGCGTCGTGTACACCGAGCTTCCAGCCAGTTTATGCAGAACACTGTCGACAGTAGGCAGGATGAACTTTTCTCTCTTGACATTCTCGTTTAGTTTGGTGAGTCCTACACAAATCCTCACTTTCCCAGATGGTTTAATCACTGGCACCATAGGCGCAACCCATTCTGTGGGCTCCGTCACGCGCTCTATTATGCCATTCTTCTCCATCCGCTTTAACTCCTCTTCAACTTGTGGCAAAATTGGAATGGGTATGCGACGAGGTGCTGCAACACAGTATGGCACTGCATTTTCTTTAAGGATTATCTTCACAGGATCACCCTTAAGCAGTCCTAACTCTCCATACACATTCACTTCTCTGACATGCTGTATTAAGCCCAGGTAAGTTGCGACTGATCTGCTCAACAAGTTGTCGCATGTAGACTTCGCAACTATCACCCTGAAGTAGCAGTCTTTAATTTTTCTTCCTTCAGATACCTGAATAGTGGCCAAAAACTGTCCTTTATGGTCCACCTTCCCTCCTGGACTTTCGATTCTTGACATCACCGGTCTCAGCTTTGGTTTTTCACGGAGGCGGCTGAATGTTGCTTCATTTATTATTGTGGTGTCTGCACCGGAATCAATTTTAAAGTTGACTGCAGTCCTGCATATCTCCAGTGTAGTACGCCATGGCGGCTCTGTATCCGTGATGACTTCATCCACCGTTGCTCCGCTCTCATTAGCAGTTTCATTTATGGAGCCCAGGAATAAGCTGTCAATTTCCTCTGTCACTTCTTGGACTTGTCTGGTCCTGCATTTGACCGCAAAATGGCCTATTTTGTGACATTTGTTACATTCTTTATCCTTTGCTGGACACTGGTCTCTCTTATGGATGCGTCCGCACCTGCCACATCTTTGTCTGTCATTTACTTTATGCCCAGCCGTGGCTCCTGTGGCTTTGCTCTTCCACTTACTTCTGTAAGGCTTTGTCTTCACTTCATCAGCGTGTCCTGCTGCACCCGTCTCACTGTTCTGGAATTTTACTAACTCCGAATGCCTGGCCATATCTCCGGCTTTCTTTAATGTGAGATCGCTGGTCATCTGTAGTTTAAGTGAGAGATCTTTGTCTTTAATCCCTATGACAAGCCTGTCACGAATCTCTTCCTCCTTCTCTCTAAAGTCACAGTGAGCAGGAAGCTCATACAGGTGTCTTATGTACTGTTCAACAGTCTCATCTGCACCCTGGACCCGCGAGTGGAAACGTGCTCGCTCAAAAATCACGTTTCGCTTCGGCACAAAGTGCGCATCAAACAGTCCCAACACATCGTCATAATCCTCATCTTCGTCTTCCTCCAAGCCGAAGGATTTATATACTTGTTCCGCATCTGGGCCCATGGCATATATTAACGCACACACTTGGACGTCGGCAGGCTCTTTACTGAGCTTCGTCGCGACCCGGTACCTCGAGAAGCGCTGTTTCCAGTCCGGCCAGTCCTCCGGTCTAGCGAAGTTAATCTGCTCTGGCGCCGAAAACTTTGCCATCTTCCTTAGGTTTTAATTCCTCTTCTGTGTGCTACCACTTCTGACACCATGTAATGTGTTTATATTGGTTTTAACTGCTCGAACAGACGGGAGTGACGCGAGTCCTCTTTCTAGTTTACAACTGCTTTATTGAAGACCGTCAATTAACTGACTCACACACAGCATGCGCCCCCTGCTGTCCAGGCGGGAGCTGCTACAGCTACAACTCACACACAAACTGGCTCACGCCACACCCCCCCCCCCCCCCCACCCATTACCGGGAGTGCATCACTGCGCCGTGCTGTGGACAAAATGAGGTACTGCACATTCGCCTAAAAGGCAGAATGACAGCATTAAAATGTCTCCAACTGCTCTCAAATAAAGTGTAAAAATCTGAAAATAAACACAATTCCTTCACAAAAATGGACTTTGTCTTTTGAGCATCTTTTGCCTTCATTTGCTTCAGCCAAATTAGAAACATGAGAAGAAAAGAGGGGAAAATCTCACTCCAGACTCAGCCAAAAACAGCAGCCGAAGTGCCGCATTAAAATTGCTCAAACTTGTCTAAAATCACAATCTAAAAATCTAAAAATGATCAAAATGGCTTAGCAATGATGCAGCCTGCCTTTTGCACGTGTTTTTCCTGGCTTTACTTCAGCAAAATGAAAGAAAAGAGGAGAAACTTCAGCCAGGGTTAAAAAGCAGCAGAAATACTGCATTAAAAGGCCCCCAACTTGTCTAAAATGACATTTAAAAATCTAAAAATGATCAAAATGACTTAGAAATTATGGGGCCCTCCTTTTGCATATTTTTTGACTGGCTTTATTCCACCAGAATTGAAAATATCAGCAGAAAAGAGGGGGGAAATTGCAGTGTTGTCTGCCCTGGAGAAGTTTATTTTTTTGCCCACAAGATGGAGGCAGAGCTCCACGGATGAATTTAGCTGCACTCAGTTGGAACTTTGAAAACTTTCTAAGTGTTTTGGTGAATCCATTAATGAAAGGAGTCACTCTTTCAATAGCTTGTCTTAAAAAATCAGAAGGTAAAACAGTGTTTTCACAAAAATCCGCTTTTAGCTGTAGCTCAGCCAGAAACAGTCATTTTCAACCTGAAACACAGGTAAGTTGTTTGGTGAGTCCAATAATGAAATGATTCACTCAAATCAACTATATAGACTCCCTCCTTCAATTTTCTGACGTTTTCAATAGCTTGTCTTAAAAAATTAGAAGGTAAAACAGTGTTTTCACAAAAATCCGCTTTTAGCTGTATCTCAGCCAGAAACAGTCATTTTCAACCTGAAACACAGGTAAGTTGTTTGGTGAGTCCAATAATGAAATGAGTCACTCAAATCAACTATATAGACTCCGTCCTTCAATTTTCTGACGTTTTCAATAGCTTGCCTTAAAAAATCAGAAGGTAAAACAGTGTTTTCACAAAAATCCGCTTTTATCTCAGCCAGAAACAGTCATTTTCAACCTGAAACACAGGTAATTCAATTCAATTCAATTCAATTTTATTTATATAGCGTCTAATACAACAGAGTTGTCTCTAGACGCTTTACAGAGACCCACACCCAGAACATGACCCCCGAGCAGTTATTACATAAACAATGGCAGGTAAAAACTCCCCTAGTGGGAGAAAAACCTTAAGCCAAACAGTGGCAAGGAAAAACTCCCCTTTAGGAGGGAAGAAACCTTGAGCAGGACCAGGCTCATAAGGGGGGACCCTCCTGCCGAGGGCCAGACTGGTGGGTCAGGGACGGCAACAGCACAGCAGGCAGGTGGAAGCAGCCACGGGATGACCAGGGGTGGGGACCGCAGGCAGGTGGAAGCAGCAACGGGATGACCGGGGGTGGGGACCGCAGGCCAGCACGCAGCTCCCGAAGCTCCGGCCCAATCAGCAAGTCCCAGGTTGGGGTGCAGGGTCGGGGAAAGAATTGTGCTCCGTAATGCAAGCTACAAGCCACCCACGACCACCTGCAGGTTCCGGTGTCCGGCAAAGGATGCTGCAACATGGACAAAAGAGAGAAAAGGTAAGTGGTTTGGTGAGTCCAATAATGAAATTAGTCACTCAAATCAACTATATAGACTCTCTCCTTCAATTTTCTGACGTTTTCCATAGCTTGCCTTAAAAAATCAGAAGGTAAAACAGTGTTTTCACAAAAATCCGCTTTTATCTCAGCCAGAAACAGTCATTTTCAACCTGAAACACAGGTAAGTGGTTTGGTGAGTCCAATAATGAAATTAGTCTCTCAAATCAACTACATAGACTCCTTTCTCCAATTTTCTGACGTTTTCAATAGCTTGCCTTAAAAATTCAGAAGGTAAAACAATGTTATTACAGAAATCCGCTTTTTGGCATTTTCTCAGCGAGAAACAGTCATTTTGTACCTGAAACACTGTAAGTGGTTTGGTGAGTCCAATAATGAAATGAGTCCCTCAAATCAACTACATAGACTCCTTTCTCCAATTTTCTGACGTTTTCAATAGCTTGCCTTAAAAAATCAGAAGGTAAAACAATGTTATTACAGAAATCCGCTTTTTGGCATTTTCTCAGCGAGAAACGGTCATTTTGTACCTGAAACACTGTAAGTGGTTTGGTGAGTCCAATAATGAAATGAGTCTCTCAAATCAACTACATAGACTCCTTTCTCCAATTTTCTGACGTTTTCAATAGCTTGCCTTAAAAAATCAGAAGGTAAATCAATGTTATGACAGAAATCCGCTTTTTGGCAGTTTCTCAGCGAGAAACAGTCATTTTGTACCTGAAACACTGTAAGTGGTTTGGTGAGTCCAATAATGAAATGAGTCTCTCAAATCAACTACATAGACTCCTTTCTCCAATTTTCTAACGTTTTCAATAGCTTGCCTTAAAAAATCAGAAGGTAAATCAATGTTATGACAGAAATCCGCTTTTTGGCAGTTTCTCAGCGAGAAACAGTCATTTTGTACCTGAAACACTGTAAGTGGTTTGGTGAGTCCAATAATGAAATGAGTCTCTCAAATCAACTACATAGACTCCTTTCTCCAATTTTCTAACGTTTTCAATAGCTTGCCTTAAAAAATCAGAAGGTAAATCAATGTTATGACAGAAATCCGCTTTTTGGCATTTTCTCAGCGAGAAACAGTCATTTTATACCTGAAACACTGTAAGTGGTTTGGTGAGTCCAATAATGAAATGAGTCTCTCAAATCAACTACATAGACTCCTTTCTCCAATTTTCTGACGTTTTCAATAGCTTGCCTTAAAAAATCAGAAGGTAAATCAATGTTATTACAGAAATCCGCTTTTTGGCATTTTCTCAGCGAAAAACGGTCATTTTGTACCTGAAACACTGTAAGTGGTTTGGTGAGTCCAATAATGAAATGAGTCTCTCAAATCAACTACATAGACTCCTTTCTCCAATTTTCTGACGTTTTCAATAGCTTGCCTTAAAAAATCAGAAGGTAAATCAATGTTATGACAGAAATCCGCTTTTTGGCAGTTTCTCAGCGAGAAACAGTCATTTTGTACCTGAAACACTGTAAGTGGTTTGGTGAGTCCAATAATGAAATGAGTCTCTCAAATCAACTACATAGACTCCTTTCTCCAATTTTCTGACGTTTTCAATAGCTTGCCTTAAAAAATCAGAAGGTAAATCAATGTTATGACAGAAATCCGCTTTTTGGCAGTTTCTCAGCGAGAAACAGTCATTTTGTACCTGAAACACTGTAAGTGGTTTGGTGAGTCCAATAATGAAATGAGTCTCTCAAATCAACTACATAGACTCCTTTCTCCAATTTTCTAACGTTTTCAATAGCTTGCCTTAAAAAATCAGAAGGTAAATCAATGTTATGACAGAAATCCGCTTTTTGGCATTTTCTCAGCGAAAAACGGTCATTTTGTACCTGAAACACTGTAAGTGGTTTGGTGAGTCCAATAATGAAATGAGTCTCTCAAATCAACTACATAGACTCCTTTCTCCAATTTTCTGACGTTTTCAATAGCTTGCCTTAAAAAATCAGAAGGTAAATCAATGTTATGACAGAAATCCGCTTTTTGGCAGTTTCTCAGCGAGAAACAGTCATTTTGTACCTGAAAGTAAGTAAGTGGTTTGGTGAGTCCAATAATGAAATGAGTCTCTCAAATCAACTACATAGACTCATTTCTCCAATTTTCTAACGTTTTCAATAGCTTGCCTTAAAAAATCAGAAGGTAAATCAATGTTATGACAGAAATCCGCTTTTTGGCATTTTCTCAGCGAGAAACAGTCATTTTGTACCTGAAACACTGTAAGTGGTTTGGTGAGTCCAATAATGAAATGAGTCTCTCAAATCAACTACATAGACTCATTTCTCCAATTTTCTAACGTTTTCAATAGCTTGCCTTAAAAAATCAGAAGGTAAATCAATGTTATGACAGAAATCCGCTTTTTGGCATTTTCTCAGCGAGAAACAGTCATTTTGTACCTGAAACACTGTAAGTGGTTTGGTGAGTCCAATAATGAAATGAGTCTCTCAAATCAACTACATAGACTCCTTTCTCCAATTTTCTGACGTTTTCAATAGCTTGCCTTAAAAAACCAGAAGGTAAATCAATGTTATGACAGAAATCCGCTTTTTGGCAGTTTCTCAGCGAGAAACAGTCATTTTGTACCTGAAACACTGTAAGTGGTTTGGTGAGTCCAATAATGAAATGAGTCTCTCAAATCAACTACATAGACTCCTTTCTCCAATTTTCTGACGTTTTCAATAGCTTGCCTTAAAAAATCAGAAGGTAAATCAATGTTATGACAGAAATCCGCTTTTTGGCAGTTTCTCAGCGAGAAACAGTCATTTTGTACCTGAAACACTGTAAGTGGTTTGGTGAGTCCAATAATGAAATGAGTCTCTCAAATCAACTACATAGACTCCTTTCTCCAATTTTCTGACGTTTTCAATAGCTTGCCTTAAAAAATCAGAAGGTAAAACAATGTTATTACAGAAATCCGCTTTTTGGCATTTTCTCAGCGAGAAACGGTCATTTTGTACCTGAAACACTGTAAGTGGTTTGGTGAGTCCAATAATGAAATGATGCTCTCAAATCAACTACATAGACTCCTTTCTCCAATTTTCTGACGTTTTCAATAGCTTGCCTTAAAAAATCAGAAGGTAAATCAATGTTATGACAGAAATCCGCTTTTTGGCAGTTTCTCAGCGAGAAACAGTCATTTTGTACCTGAAACACTGTAAGTGGTTTGGTGAGTCCAATAATGAAATGAGTCTCTCAAATCAACTACATAGACTCCTTTCTCCAATTTTCTAACGTTTTTTATAGCTTGCCTTAAAAAATCAGAAGGTAAATCAATGTTATGACAGAAATCCGCTTTTTGGGATTTTCTCAGCGAGAAACAGTCATTTTGTACCTGAAACACTGTAAGTGGTTTGGTGAGTCCAATAATGAAATGAGTCCCTCAAATCAACTACATAGACTCCTTTCTCCAATTTTCTGACGTTTTCAATAGCTTGCCTTAAAAAATCAGAAGGTAGGATTCTTAATAGGACTAGCTGTTAATATCCCTAAAATATATCAGCACGATAACTCCTATCGGACATGACTGTGGGGTGGAGTTTGGACAGGATCGCGGGGCACCACCAAATCTACACGTCATCAGTTGTGTGCCTTGTCTTCATCAGGTGTTTCGGCCTCTTAACACAATACACCCTCTTCCAAGGTTGGCCTGCCACAGGCTGATCAGACCTGGGTGTGTGTCATCAAACAGCCCATGTTGCATCCCTCCGTTTCAGCCACAGCCAGTGACTGCTCCGTTCGGCTGCTTTGGCAAGTTCTTTTATTGCCTTCCGCTGGGCCTGTCCTCTGATCCCAACTTCCTTCAGGAGCCGTGTGGTGGACCTGGCTACAAAGCCTCGGCAGCCAACCTCCACTGGCCACACCTTTACGTTCCATCCCCGCGCCTCAGCATCAGCTGCTAGGTTAGCATAACGCAGCGTTTTTCTTTCGAATGCTTCGTCGATGTTATCCTCCCACGGGACAGTCAGCTCCACAATGAAGACACGCCGGCAGGACTTGGACCAGAGGACCAAATCTGGGCGCAGGTTGGTTGCTGCGATTTCTGGCGGGAAAGTGAGCCTCTGGCTGAGGTCTACCCGCATTTCCCAATCCCGGGCTGTGTCCAGTGGGCCTGAGTTTGGAGGTGATGGCTTGGTTCTCCGTTTCTCCCCTTGTCGGACGAATGTTGTCTTCTGTGGGAGGGTGGTCTGGGTTTTGAAAGGCATGGCGTTGATGGTGACCCTCTTGTCCTCAAGTTCGGCAGCCAAGCACTTCAACACTTGGTTATGGCGCCAGGTGTATCTTCCTTGAGTCAGGCAGGTCTTGCAACCCACCAGGATGTGTTTGAGGGTTGCTGGGGCTGCACACTGCAGGCAGGCTGGGTCCTCTCCATACCAGAGATGTAGGTTGGTTGGAGAGGGCAGGACATCATAAGTGGCTCTGATGATGAAGCTGAGCCTATTAGCCTCCATGCTCCACATCTCATTCCACGTGATTTTCCTCCTCTCCACACCCTCCCACCTCATCCAGCGTCCTTGCTGGGCTTGGGAGACTGCCTTGGCACACCTGGCTGCCTCCTCCTGGTTGCGCACCTCCTCAACCACCATGTGTCGCCGTTCAGACGGAGTAGCCTTTTGCCAAGCGAGTGTTGTTGCTTCCAGGCCAAGACCCCCTCTGCCATGTTGGACTCGTCCCACTATATCCCGGTGTCTGAGGGTGGTCTTTGCCACTGCTACTGCTGCAGATGGTTTCCATTTCCTCCCTGTTGCCAGGTTTGGAGCCGCATCTCTGACGCATGGGTCCCGGGATTCTGTAAGAGTCATTTCCACCCTTGTTTTGGCACATTTGTACTCCTCCACCAGGCTTGAGATTGGAAGGGAGAGCGCTCCATTGCCATACAGGCCTATGCTGGAAAGGCATCTCGGCAGTCCAAGCCACTTCCTCACTTGGGCATTCACCAGTCTCTCAAGCCGATTGACATGAGATAAGGTGACCTCATAGATGGAAATTGGCCACATGAGGCGAGGTAGCAGCCCAAACTGAAAGCACCATAGCTTCAATTTTCCAGGGAGAGCAGTGTTGTTAATCTGCTTGAGGCCGCTGATTGTATCCTGCCTGAGTTGTTCCACCTGCTCAGAGTCTTTAAGTTCTGCGCTATACCATCGGCCAAGGCTTTTGATAGGCTTCTCCAGAACTGTTGGGATTGGCTGGTCGTCCACATAGAACCTTGCATTGGTGAGCTTACCTTTGACAATGGAGATGCTACGGGATTTGCTGGGTTTAATCTCCATTCGTGCCCATTTGATGTTTCCCCGGAGTTTCTCCAGCAGACGTTTGGTACATGCGACCGTTGTTGTTATTGTCGTCATGTCGTCCATGTAAGCCCTGATTGGGGGAAGACGGAGCCCGCTCTTCAATCGTTCTCCTCCAACCACCCATCGTGATGCACGAATAAGTAGCTCCATTGCCATTGTAAACACCAGTGGCGAGATGGTGCAGCCCGCCATAATGCCTATCTCAAGGTGCTGCCAGGCAGTTGTACTATCCTGTGCTGTAACACAGAATTGGAGATCCTGGAAGTAGGCTTTGACTAGACTTGTGATGCCCTCTGGCACTTGAAAGAAGTTGAACGCTGTCCACAAGATCTCATGAGGCACTGACCCGAAGGCATTGGCAAGATCTAAAAACACCACATGCAGGTCTTTCTTCTCCTTCTTGGCCGTCTGTACTTGTTGCCAGATGACATTTGTGTGTTCCAAACAACCTGAGAACCCACTTATCCCTGCCTTTTGCACTGAGGTGTCAACAAAGTTGTTCGCCAGCAGGAATGCTGAGAGCCTACGGGCCACGACACTGAAGAAAATCTTTCCATCCACATTGAGAAGGCTGATCTGGAGAAACTGCTCGATGGTTGAGGAATTCTTCTCTTTGGGAATCAGGATCCCTCCTGCCCGTCGCCATGCCTTTGGTATCATTCCTTTTTCCCATGCCACTTTCATAAGCTTCCAGAGGTATTTCAAGACGCCTGGCCTGTTCTTATACACCCTGTATGGAATGCCGTTGGGCCCCGGGGCTGAAGCTGTTCTTGCCCGTTTTACTGTGCTCTCAACTTCGCTCCATGTGGGGGGCCTTGTTTCCATCTGGTGCTCAGGTGGTTGGATGGGTGGCATATCCTCCGGAATGCTGGCTGGCACATGCCTCTGTTTGTCGGAGTAGGTCTTCCGAAGATGTTCTTCCAGTTCTCTTATGGGTACTTTGAGGGTCCCAGATTTCTCCCTGACAAAGAGGTCCTTAACAAATTTATAGGGATCTCTGTAGAAGGCAGTCCTCGTTCGCTCTCTCTTCTTATGTTGCCTTCTCAGGCATTCTGCTCTTCGCAGTGCTGCCAGACGCTGCTTGATGTCGCCCTGTAGTGCCCCAAGGCCTTTCCTTTCCACTTCCGTGGCCTTCTTCCATTGTTTCCTCAGGCACCTCCTTTCTTTCACGAGTCTCTGAATCTCTTGTTGTCTCCTGGACTTGAGATGAGCAGATGGTTCCTTCTGTGTCTGCAAGTTCTCACGTTTCACACCAAATCTCTCTGCTCCATAGCTATAAATGGTCTCTCTGATCTTGTCCAGTTTTTTCTCCACACCCCCTTTCAGACCTTCTAAAAGGTGGACGAGGTCTGTGTCTGTGGTTTCCCACTCCTTTTTCTGACAGGATTTAGGCCACAAGATTTGAGGTTTTCGTCCAGTCAGCCTCCGCTCTACTGCTGTCTGTGGCTGGATGGGCTCTGGGCTAATGTTCATGAATGGATCTGTGCTTGATTGAGCTTCGTCTGGGGTTCTGATACCCTGTGGACTGTGGTGAATATCCTGCCACTGGGCTTCACTCGACTGATTTGCCCTACCTCTAAGGAAGTAATGGTCAATGCGAGGCCCCTTGCTAAGCTCTCTCAGACACTTGAAACAATGTTATTACAGAAATCCGCTTTTTGGCATTTTCTCAGCGAGAAACAGTCATTTTGTACCTGAAACACTGTAAGTGGTTTGGTGAGTCCAATAATGAAATGAGTCTCTCAAATCAACTACATAGACTCCTTTCTCCAATTTTCTGACGTTTTCAATAGCTTGCCTTGAAAAATCAGAAGGTAAAACAATGTTATTACAGAAATCCGCTTTTTGGCATCTTCTCAGCGAGAAACAGACATTTTGTACCTGAAACACTGTAAGTGGTTTCGTGAGTCCAATAATGAAATGAGTCCCTCAAATCAACTACATAGACTCCTTTCTCCAATTTTCTAACGTTTTCAATAGCTTGCCTTAAAAAATCAGAAGGTAAATCAATGTTATGACAGAAATCCGCTTTTTGGCAGTTTCTCAGCGAGAAACAGTCATTTTGTACCTGAAAGTAAGTAAGTGGATTGGTGAGTCCAATAATGAAATGAGTCTCTCAAATCAACTACATAGACTCATCTCTCCAATTTTCTGACGTTTTCAATAGCTTGCCTTAAAAAATCAGAAGGTAAATCAATGTTATGACAGAAATCCGCTTTTTGGCAGTTTCTCAGCGAGAAACAGTCATTTTGTACCTGAAACACTGTAAGTGGTTTGGTGAGTCCAATAATGAAATGAGTCTCTCAAATCAACTACATAGACTCCTTTCTCCAATTTTCTAACGTTTTCAATAGCTTGCCTTAAAAAATCAGAAGGTAAATCAATGTTATGACAGAAATCCGCTTTTTGGCATTTTCTCAGCGAGAAACAGTCATTTTGTACCTGAAACACTGTAAGTGGTTTGGTGAGTCCAATAATGAAATGAGTCTCTCAAATCAACTACATAGACTCCTTTCTCCAATTTTCTGACGTTTTCAATAGCTTGCCTTAAAAAATCAGAAGGTAAATCAATGTTATGACAGAAATCCGCTTTTTGGCATCTTCTCAGCGAGAAACAGTCATTTTGTACCTGAAACACTGTAAGTGGTTTGGTGAGTCCAATAATGAAATGAGTCCCTCAAATCAACTACATAGACTCCTTTCTCCAATTTTCTAACGTTTTCAATAGCTTGCCTTAAAAAATCAGAAGGTAAATCAATGTTATGACAGAAATCCGCTTTTTGGCATTTTCTCAGCGAGAAACAGTCATTTTGTACCTGAAACACTGTAAGTGGTTTGGTGAGTCCAATAATGAAATGAGTCCCTCAAATCAACTACATAGACTCCTTTCTCCAATTTTCTGACGTTTTCAATAGCTTGCCTTAAAAAATCAGAAGGTAAAACAATGTTATTACAGAAATCCGCTTTTTGGCATTTTCTCAGCGAGAAACAGTCATTTTGTACCTGAAACACTGTAAGTGGTTTGGTGAGTCCAATAATGAAATGAGTCCCTCAAATCAACTACATAGACTCCTTTCTCCAATTTTCTGACGTTTTCAATAGCTTGCCTTAAAAAATCAGAAGGTAAATCAATGTTATGACAGAAATCCGCTTTTTGGCATCTTCTCAGCGAGAAACAGTCATTTTGTACCTGAAACACTGTAAGTGGTTTGGTGAGTCCAATAATGAAATGAGTCCCTCAAATCAACTACATAGACTCCTTTCTCCAATTTTCTAACGTTTTCAATAGCTTGCCTTAAAAAATCAGAAGGTAAATCAATGTTATGACAGAAATCCGCTTTTTGGCATTTTCTCAGCGAGAAACAGTCATTTTGTACCTGAAACACTGTAAGTGGTTTGGTGAGTCCAATAATGAAATGAGTCCCTCAAATCAACTACATAGACTCCTTTCTCCAATTTTCTGACGTTTTCAATAGCTTGCCTTAAAAAATCAGAAGGTAAAACAATGTTATTACAGAAATCCGCTTTTTGGCATTTTCTCAGCGAGAAACAGTCATTTTGTACCTGAAACACTGTAAGTGGTTTGGTGAGTCCAATAATGAAATGAGTCCCTCAAATCAACTACATAGACTCCTTTCTCCAATTTTCTGACGTTTTCAATAGCTTGCCTTAAAAAATCAGAAGGTAAAACAATGTTATTACAGAAATCCGCTTTTTGGCATTTTCTCAGCGAGAAACAGTCATTTTGTACCTGAAACACTGTAAGTGGTTTGGTGAGTCCAATAATGAAATGAGTCTCTCAAATCAACTACATAGACTCCTTTCTCCGATTTTCTAACGTTTTCAATAGCTTGCCTTAAAAAATTCAGAAGGTAAATCAATGTTATGACAGAAATCCGCTTTCTGGCAGTTTCTCAGCGAGAAACAGTCATTTTGTACCTGAAACACTGTAAGTGGTTTGGTGAGTCCAATAATGAAATGAGTCTCTCAAATCAACTACATAGACTCCTTTCTCCAATTTTCTGACGTTTTCAATAGCTTGCCTTAAAAAATCAGAAGGTAAATCAATGTTATGACAGAAATCCGCTTTTTGGCAGTTTCTCAGCGAGAAAGAGTCATTTTGTACCTGAAACACTGTAAGTGGTTTGGTGAGTCCAATAATGAAATGAGTCTCTCAAATCAACTACATAGACTCCTTTCTCCAATTTTCTGACGTTTTAAATAGCTTGCCTTGAAAAATCAGAAGGTAAATCAATGTTATGACAGAAATCCGCTTTTTGGCATTTTCTCAGCGAGAAACAGTCATTTTGTACCTGAAACACTGTAAGTGGTTTGGTGAGTCCAATAATGAAATGAGGCTCTCAAATCAACTACATAGACTCCTTTCTCCAATTTTCTGACGTTTTCAATAGCTTGCCTTGAAAAATCAGAAGGTAAATCAATGTTATGACATAAATCCGCTTTTTGGCATTTTCTCAGCGAGAAACAGTCATTTTGTACCTGAAACACTGTAAGTGGTTTGGTGAGTCCAATAATGAAATGAGGCTCTCAAATCAACTACATAGACTCCTTTCTCCAATTTTCTGACGTTTTCAATAGCTTGCCTTAAAAAATCAGAAGGTAAAACAATGTTATTACAGAAATCCGCTTTTTGGCATTTTCTCAGCGTGAAACAGTCATTTTGTACCTGAAACACTGTAAGTGGTTTGGTGAGTCCAATAATGAAATGAGTCCCTCAAATCAACTACATAGACTCCTTTCTCCAATTTTTGATGTTTTCAATAGCTTGCCTTAAAAAATCAGAAGGTAAATCAATGTTATGACAGAAATCCGCTTTTTGGCAGTTTCTCAGCGAGAAACAGTCATTTTGTACCTGAAAGTAAGTAAGTGGTTTGGTGAGTCCAATAATGAAATGAGTCTCTCAAATCAACTACATAGACTCATCTCTCCAATTTTCTAACGTTTTCAATGGCTTGCCTTAAAAAATCAGAAGGTAAATCAATGTTATGACAGAAATCCGCTTTTTGGCATTTTCTCAGCGAGAAACAGTCATTTTGTACCTGAAACACTGTAAGTGGTTTGGTGAGTCCAATAATGAAATGAGTCCCTCAAATCAACTACATAGACTCTTTTCTCCAATTTTCTGACGTTTTCAATAGCTTGCCTTAAAAAATCAGAAGGTAAATCAATGTTATGAAAGAAATCCGCTTTTTGGCAGTTTCTCAGCGAGAAACAGTCATTTTGTACCTGAAACACTGTAAGTGGTTTGGTGAGTCCAATAATGAAATGAGTCTCTCAAATCAACTACATAGACTCCTTTCTCCAATTTTCTAACGTTTTCAATAGCTTGCCTTAAAAAATCAGAAGGTAAATCAATGTTATGACAGAAATCCGCTTTTTGGCATCTTCTCAGCGAGAAACAGTCATTTTGTACCTGAAACACTGTAAGTGGTTTGGTGAGTCCAATAATGAAATGAGTCCCTCAAATCAACTACATAGACTCCTTTCTCCAATTTTCTAACGTTTTCAATAGCTTGCCTTAAAAAATCAGAAGGTAAATCAATGTTATGACAGAAATCCGCTTTTTGGCATTTTCTCAGCGAGAAACAGTCATTTTGTACCTGAAACACTGTAAGTGGTTTGGTGAGTCCAATAATGAAATGAGTCCCTCAAATCAACTACATAGACTCCTTTCTCCAATTTTCTGACGTTTTCAATAGCTTGCCTTAAAAAATCAGAAGGTAAAACAATGTTATTACAGAAATCCGCTTTTTGGCATTTTCTCAGCGAGAAACAGTCATTTTGTACCTGAAACACTGTAAGTGGTTTGGTGAGTCCAATAATGAAATGAGTCCCTCAAATCAACTACATAGACTCCTTTCTCCAATTTTCTGACGTTTTCAATAGCTTGCCTTAAAAAATCAGAAGGTAAAACAATGTTATTACAGAAATCCGCTTTTTGGCATTTTCTCAGCGAGAAACAGTCATTTTGTACCTGAAACACTGTAAGTGGTTTGGTGAGTCCAATAATGAAATGAGTCTCTCAAATCAACTACATAGACTCCTTTCTCCAATTTTCTAACGTTTTCAATAGCTTGCCTTAAAAAATTCAGAAGGTAAATCAATGTTATGACAGAAATCCGCTTTCTGGCAGTTTCTCAGCGAGAAACAGTCATTTTGTACCTGAAACACTGTAAGTGGTTTGGTGAGTCCAATAATGAAATGAGTCTCTCAAATCAACTACATATACTCCTTTCTCCAATTTTCTGACGTTTTCAATAGCTTGCCTTAAAAAATCAGAAGGTAAATCAATGTTATGACAGAAATCCGCTTTTTGGCAGTTTCTCAGCGAGAAACAGTCATTTTGTACCTGAAACACTGTAAGTGGTTTGGTGAGTCCAATAATGAAATGAGTCTCTCAAATCAACTACATAGACTCCTTTCTCCAATTTTCTGACGTTTTAAATAGCTTGCCTTGAAAAATCAGAAGGTAAATCAATGTTATGACAGAAATCCGCTTTTTGGCATTTTCTCAGCGAGAAACAGTCATTTTGTACCTGAAACACTGTAAGTGGTTTGGTGAGTCCAATAGTGAAATAAGGCTCTCAAATCAACTACATAGACTCCTTTCTCCAATTTTCTGACGTTTTCAATAGCTTGCCTTGAAAAATCAGAAGGTAAATCAATGTTATGACAGAAATCCGCTTTTTGGCATTTTCTCAGCGAGAAACAGTCATTTTGTACCTGAAACACTGTAAGTGGTTTGGTGAGTCCAATAATGAAATGAGGCTCTCAAATCAACTACATAGACTCCTTTCTCCAATTTTCTGACGTTTTCAATAGCTTGCCTTAAAAAATCAGAAGGTAAAACAATGTTATTACAGAAATCCGCTTTTTGGCATTTTCTCAGCGTGAAACAGTCATTTTGTACCTGAAACACTGTAAGTGGTTTGGTGAGTCCAATAATGAAATGAGTCCCTCAAATCAACTACATAATTCAATTCAATTCAATTTTATTTATATAGCGTCTAATACAACAGAGTTGTCTCTAGACGCTTTACAGAGACCCATACCCAGAACATGACCCCCGAGCAGTTATTACATAAACAATGGCAGGTAAAAACTCCCCTAGTGGGAGAAAAACCTTAAGCCAAACAGTGGCAAGGAAAAACTCCCCTTTAGGAGGGAAGAAACCTTGAGCAGGACCAGGCTCATCAGGGGGGACCCTCCTGCCGAGGGCCAGACTGGTGGGTCAGGGACGGCAACAGCACAGCAGGCAGGTGGAAGCAGCAACGGGATGACCGGGGGTGGGGACCGCAGGCCAGCACACAGCTCCCGAAGCTCCGGCCCAATCAGCAAGTCTCAGGTTGGGGTGCAGGGTCAGGAAAAGACTTGTGCTCCGTAATGCAAGCTACAAGCCACCCACGGCCACCTGCAGGACAAAAGAGAGAAAAGGGAGGAGAAGGGGGGGCCAGCAACGGGATGACCAGGGGTGGGGACCGCAGGCCAGCACGCAGCTCCCGAAGCTCCGGCCCAATCATCAAGTCCCAGGTTGGGGTGCAGGGTCGGGGAAAGGTTGAGAAGGGGCAGGGCCAGGGAGAGGAGTCTTGAGGGACGAACATTCTCCCCCGCCCAAAAGGGGCCGTTACCCTGCCCCCCTCACTCCCACACTGCAGGTTCCGGTGTCCGGCAAAGGATGCTGCAACATGGACAGAAGAGAGAAAAGGGAGGAGAAGGGGGGGCCAGCACAAGAAACCACAGGAGCGACTCTGACACACTAAAGTTTACACTACCTAGAGATTTACCAACACCAGCTAGAGGTTTACTAAACACTAACTATAGGCTTTACTAAACAGAAATGTTTTAAGTTTAGTTTTAAAGGTGGAGGTGGTGTCAGCCCCCTTAACCCAGATTGGAAGTTGGTTCCATAGTAGTGGCGCCTGATAGCAGAACGCCCGCCCTCCAAATCTACATTTAGATACTCTAGGAACTACGAGTAAACCTGCACTCTGAGAACGGAGAGCTCTGACAGGAACATAAGGCACTATCAGGTCTTGCAAATAATGCGGAGCTAAGCCGTTTTGGGCTTTATACGCAAGTAATAAAATTTTAAATTGGATTCTGAATTTTACGGGTAACCAATGGAGCGACGCTAACACTACATAGACTCCTTTCTCCAATTTTTGACGTTTTCAATAGCTTGCCTTAAAAAATCAGAAGGTAAATCAATGTTATGACAGAAATCCGCTTTTTGGCAGTTTCTCAGCGAGAAACAGTCATTTTGTACCTGAAAGTAAGTAAGTGGTTTGGTGAGTCCAATAATGAAATGAGTCTCTCAAATCAACTACATAGACTCATCTCTCCAATTTTCTAACGTTTTCAATAGCTTGCCTTAAAAAATCAGAAGGTAAATCAATGTTATGACAGAAATCCGCTTTTTGGCATTTTCTCAGCGAGAAACAGTCATTTTGTACCTGAAACACTGTAAGTGGTTTGGTGAGTCCAATAATAAAATGAGTCTCTCAAATCAACTACATAGACTCTTTTCTCCAATTTTCTGACGTTTTCAATAGCTTGCCTTAAAAAATCAGAAGGTAAATCAATGTTATGACAGAAATCCGCTTTTTGGCAGTTTCTCAGCGAGAAACAGTCATTTTGTACCTGAAAGTAAGTAAGTGGTTTGGTGAGTCCAATAATGACATGAGTCTCTCAAATCAACTACATAGACTCATTTCTCCAATTTTCTAACGTTTTCAATAGCTTGACTTAAAAAATCAGAAGGTAAATCAATGTTATGACAGAAATCCGCTTTTTGGCATTTTCTCAGCGAGAAACAGTCATTTTGTACCTGAAACACTGTAAGTTGTTCAGTTTATACATGCAGCCGTTGGGAAGTATAATCCAGAATCACGGCATACAATTTCATTGTTATGCTGATGATACGCAGCTCTATTTGTCTATGAAGCCGGATGAAACAGAACCGTTAGTTAAACTTCAGGCATGTCTTAGGGACATCAAGGACTGGATGTCCAGAAATTTCCTGCTTCTAAATTCAGATAAAACAGAGGTTATCATTCTTGGTCCAGAGCATCTTAGGAAGGGATTAGATGGTGTTGCGATGGCTTCCAGTGCAACTGTGAGAAATCTTGGTGTTATTTTCGATCAGGATTTGTCGTTTAAACCATATGTCAATCAGGTTTGTAAAATAGCCTTTTTCCATCTCCGTAATATTGCAAAGATTAGGAAAATCCTCTCACAGAGTGATGCAGAAAAACTAGTTCATGCGTTTGTATCTTCTAGACTAGATTACTGTAATGTGTTGTTAGCAGGATGTCCAAGTAATTTGCTGAATAGGCTCCAGCTGATCCAAAATGCAGCAGCACGAGTACTGACAGGAATTAGCAGGAGAGACCACGTCTCTCCAGTGTTAGCGTCGCTCCATTGGTTACCCGTAAAATTCAGAATCCAATTTAAAATTTTATTACTTGCGTATAAAGCCCAAAACGGCTTAGCTCCGCATTATTTGCAAGACCTGATAGTGCCTTATGTTCTTGTCAGAGCTCTCCGTTCTCAGAGTGCAGGTTTACTCGTAGTTCCTAGAGTATCTAAATGTAGATTTGGAGGGCGGGCGTTCTGCTATCAGGCGCCACTACTATGGAACCAACTTCCAATCTGGGTTAAGGGGGCTGACACCACCTCCACCTTTAAAACTAAACTTAAAACATTTCTGTTTAGTAAAGCCTATAGTTAGTGTTTAGTAAACCTCTAGCTGGTGTTGGTAAATCTCTAGGTAGTGTAAACTTTAGTGTGTCAGAGTCGCTCCTGTGGTTTCTTGTGCTGGCCCCCCCTTCTCCTCCCTTTTCTCTCTTTTGTCCATGTTGCAGCATCCTTTGCCGGACACCGGAACCTGCAGTGTGGGAGTGAGGGGGGCAGGGTAACGGCCCCTTTTGGGCGGGGGAGAATGTTCGTCCCTCAAGACTCCTCTCCCTGGCCCTGCCCCTTCTCAACCTTTCCCCGACCCTGCACCCCAACCTGGGACTTGATGATTGGGCCGGAGCTTCGGGAGCTGCGTGCTGGCCTGCGGTCCCCACCCCTGGTCATCCCGTTGCTGGCCCCCCCTTCTCCTCCCTTTTCTCTCTTTTGTCCTGCAGGTGGCCGTGGGTGGCTTGTAGCTTGCATTACGGAGCACAAGTCTTTTGTCATTTTGTACCTGAAACACTGTAAGTGGTTTGGTGAGTCCAATAATGAAATGAGTCTCTCAAATCAACTACATAGACTCATCTCTCCAATTTTCTAACGTTTTCAATAGCTTGCCTTAAAAAATCAGAAGGTAAATCAATGTTATGACAGAAATCCGCTTTTTGGCATTTTCTCAGCGAGAAACAGTCATTTTGTACCTGAAACACTGTAAGTGGTTTGGTGAGTCCAATAATAAAATGAGTCTCTCAAATCAACTACATAGACTCTTTTCTCCAATTTTCTGACGTTTTCAATAGCTTGCCTTAAAAAATCAGAAGGTAAATCAATGTTATGACAGAAATCCGCTTTTTGGCAGTTTCTCAGCGAGAAACAGTCATTTTGTACCTGAAAGTAAGTAAGTGGTTTGGTGAGTCCAATAATGACATGAGTCTCTCAAATCAACTACATAGACTCATTTCTCCAATTTTCTAACGTTTTCAATAGCTTGACTTAAAAAATCAGAAGGTAAATCAATGTTATGACAGAAATCCGCTTTTTGGCATTTTCTCAGCGAGAAACAGTCATTTTGTACCTGAAACACTGTAAGTTGTTCAGTTTATACATGCAGCCGTTGGGAAGTATAATCCAGAATCACGGCATACAATTTCATTGTTATGCTGATGATACGCAGCTCTATTTGTCTATGAAGCCGGATGAAACAGAACCGTTAGTTAAACTTCAGGCATGTCTTAGGGACATCAAGGACTGGATGTCCAGAAATTTCCTGCTTCTAAATTCAGATAAAACAGAGGTTATCATTCTTGGTCCAGAGCATCTTAGGAAGGGATTAGATGGTGTTGCGATGGCTTCCAGTGCAACTGTGAGAAATCTTGGTGTTATTTTCGATCAGGATTTGTCGTTTAAACCATATGTCAATCAGGTTTGTAAAATAGCCTTTTTCCATCTCCGTAATATTGCAAAGATTAGGAAAATCCTCTCACAGAGTGATGCAGAAAAACTAGTTCATGCGTTTGTATCTTCTAGACTAGATTACTGTAATGTGTTGTTAGCAGGATGTCCAAGTAATTTGCTGAATAGGCTCCAGCTGATCCAAAATGCAGCAGCACGAGTACTGACAGGAATTAGCAGGAGAGACCACGTCTCTCCAGTGTTAGCGTCGCTCCATTGGTTACCCGTAAAATTCAGAATCCAATTTAAAATTTTATTACTTGCGTATAAAGCCCAAAACGGCTTAGCTCCGCATTATTTGCAAGACCTGATAGTGCCTTATGTTCTTGTCAGAGCTCTCCGTTCTCAGAGTGCAGGTTTACTCGTAGTTCCTAGAGTATCTAAATGTAGATTTGGAGGGCGGGCGTTCTGCTATCAGGCGCCACTACTATGGAACCAACTTCCAATCTGGGTTAAGGGGGCTGACACCACCTCCACCTTTAAAACTAAACTTAAAACATTTCTGTTTAGTAAAGCCTATAGTTAGTGTTTAGTAAACCTCTAGCTGGTGTTGGTAAATCTCTAGGTAGTGTAAACTTTAGTGTGTCAGAGTCGCTCCTGTGGTTTCTTGTGCTGGCCCCCCCTTCTCCTCCCTTTTCTCTCTTTTGTCCATGTTGCAGCATCCTTTGCCGGACACCGGAACCTGCAGTGTGGGAGTGAGGGGGGCAGGGTAACGGCCCCTTTTGGGCGGGGGAGAATGTTCGTCCCTCAAGACTCCTCTCCCTGGCCCTGCCCCTTCTCAACCTTTCCCCGAACCTGCACCCCAACCTGGGACTTGATGATTGGGCCGGAGCTTCGGGAGCTGCGTGCTGGCCTGCGGTCCCCACCCCTGGTCATCCCGTTGCTGGCCCCCCCTTCTCCTCCCTTTTCTCTCTTTTGTCCTGCAGGTGGCCGTGGGTGGCTTGTAGCTTGCATTACGGAGCACAAGTCTTTTGTCATTTTGTACCTGAAACACTGTAAGTGGTTTGGTGAGTCCAATAATGAAATGAGTCCCTCAAATCAACTACATAGACTCCTTTCTCCTTCTGATTTTTCAAGGCAAGCTATTGAAAACGTCAGAAAATTGGAGAAAGGAGTCTATGTAGTTGATTTGAGAGACTCATTTCATTATTTGACTCACCAAACCACTTACAGTGTTTCAGGTACAAAATGACTGTTTCTCGCTGAGAAAATGCCAAAAAGCGGATTTCTGTCATAACATTGATTTACCTTCTGATTTTTCAAGGCAAGCTATTGAAAACGTCAGAAAATTGGAGAAAGGAGTCTATGTAGTTGATTTGAGAGACTCATTTCATTATTGGACTCACCAAACCACTTACAGTGTTTCAGGTACAAAATGACCGTTTCTCGCTGAGAAAATGCCAAAAAGCAGATTTCTGTAATAACATTGTTTTACCTTCTGATTTTTTAAGGCAAGCTATTGAAAACGTCAGAAAATTGGAAATCAATGTTATGACAGAAATCCGCTTTTTGGCATTTTCTCAGCGAGAAACAGTCATTTTGTACCTGAAACACTGTAAGTGGTTTGGTGAGTCCAATAATGAAATGAGTCGCTCAAATCAACTACATAGACACCTTTCTCCAATTTTCTAACGTTTTCAATAGCTTGCCTTAAAAAATCAGAAGGTAAATCAATGTTATGACAGAAATCCGCTTTTTGGCATTTTCTCAGCGAGAAACAGTCATTTTGTACCTGAAACACTGTAAGTGGTTTGGTGAGTCCAATAATGAAATGAGGCTCTCAAATCAACTACATAGACTCCTTTCTCCAATTTTCTGACGTTTTCAATAGCTTGCCTTAAAAAATCAGAAGGTAAAACAATGTTATGACAGAAATCCGCTTTTTGGCATTTTCTCATCGAGAAACGGTCATTTTGTACCTGAAACACTGTAAGTGGTTTGGTGAGTCAAATAATGAAATGAGTCTCTCAAATCAACTACATAGACTCCTTTCTCCAATTTTCTGACGTTTTCAATAGCTTGCCTTGAAAAATCAGATATGTCATAATCAATGTTATGACAGAAATCCGCTTTTTGGCAGTTTCTCAGCGAGAAACAGTCATTTTGTACCTGAAACACTGTAAGTGGTTTGGTGAGTCCAATAATGAAATGAGTCTCTCAAATAAACTACATAGACTCCTTTCTCCAATTTTCTAACGTTTTCAATAGCTTGCCTTAAAAAATCAGAAGGTAAATCAATGTTATGACAGAAATCCGCTTTTTGGCATTTTCTCAGCGAGAAACAGTCATTTTGTACCTGAAACACTGTAAGTGGTTTGGTGAGTCCAATAATGAAATGAGTCTCTCAAATCAACTATATAGACTCCTTTCTCCGATTTTCTAACGTTTTCAATAGCTTGCCTTAAAAAATCAGAAGGTAAATCAATGTTATGACAGAAATCCGCTTTTTGGCAGTTTCTCAGCGAGAAACAGTCATTTTGTACCTGAAACACTGTAAGTGGTTTGGTGAGTCCAATAATGAAATGAGTCTCTCAAATCAACTACATAGACTCCTTTCTCCAATTTTCTGACGTTTTCAATAGCTTGCCTTAAAAAATCAGAAGGTAAAACAATGTTATTACAGAAATCCGCTTTTTGGCATTTTCTCAGCGAGAAACGGTCATTTTGTACCTGAAACACTGTAAGTGGTTTGGTGAGTCCAATAATGAAATGAGTCTCTCAAATCAACTACATAGACTCCTTTCTCCAATTTTCTGACGTTTTCAATAGCTTGCCTTGAAAAATCAGAAGGTAAATCAATGTTATGACAGAAATCCGCTTTTTGGCAGTTTCTCAGGGAGAAACAGTCATTTTGTACCTGAAAGTAAGTAAGTGGTTTGGTGAGTCCAATAATGACATGAGTCTCTCAAATCAACTACATAGACTCATTTCTCCAATTTTCTAACGTTTTCAATAGCTTGACTTAAAAAATCAGAAGGTAAATCAATGTTATGACAGAAATCCGCTTTTTGGCATTTTCTCAGCGAGAAACAGTCATTTTGTACCTGAAACACTGTAAGTGGTTTGGTGAGTCCAATAATGAAATGAGTCTCTCAAATCAACTACATAGACTCCTTTCTCCAATTTTCTGACGTTTTCAATAGCTTGCCTTAAAAAATCAGAAGGTAAATCAATGTTATGACAGAAATCCGCTTTTTGGCAGTTTCTCAGCGAGAAACAGTCATTTTGTACCTGAAACACTGTAAGTGGTTTGGTGAGTCCAATAATGAAATGAGTCTCTCAAATCAACTACATAGACTCATCTCTCCAATTTTCTAACGTTTTCAATAGCTTGCCTTAAAAAATCAGAAGGTAAATCAATGTTATGACAGAAATCCGCTTATTGGCATTTTCTCAGCGAGAAACAGTCATTTTGTACCTGAAACACTGTAAGTGGTTTGGTGAGTCCAATAATGAAATGAGTCTCTCAAATCAACTACATAGACTCCTTTCTCCAATTTTCTGACGTTTTCAATAGCTTGCCTTAAAAAATCAGAAGGTAAATCAATGTTATGACAGAAATCCGCTTTTTGGCAGTTTCTCAGTGAGAAACAGTCATTTTGTACCTGAAACACTGTAAGTGGTTTGGTGAGTCCAATAATGAAATGAGTCTCTCAAATCAACTACATAGACTCCTTTCTCCAAATTTCTAACGTTTTCAATAGCTTGCCTTAAAAAATCAGAAGGTAAATCAATGTTATGACAGAAATCCGCTTTTTGGCATTTTCTCAGCGAGAAACAGTCATTTTGTACCTGAAACACTGTAAGTGGTTTGGTGAGTCCAATAATGAAATGAGTCTCTCAAATCAACTACATAGACTCCTTTCTCCAATTTTCTGACGTTTTCAATAGCTTGCCTTAAAAAATCAGAAGGTAAATCAATGTTATGACAGAAATCCGCTTTTTGGCAGTTTCTCAGCGAGAAACAGTCATTTTGTACCTGAAAGTAAGTAAGTGGTTTGGTGAGTCCAATAATGACATGAGTCTCTCAAATCAACTACATAGACTCATTTCTCCAATTTTCTAACGTTTTCAATAGCTTGACTTAAAAAATCAGAAGGTAAATCAATGTTATGACAGAAATCCGCTTTTTGGCATTTTCTCAGCGAGAAACAGTCATTTTGTACCTGAAACACTGTAAGTGGTTTGGTGAGTCCAATAATGAAATGAGTCCCTCAAATCAACTACATAGACTCCTTTCTCCAATTTTCTGACGTTTTCAATAGCTTGCCTTAAAAAATCAGAAGGTAAAACAATGTTATTACAGAAATCCGCTTTTTGGCATTTTCTCAGCGAGAAACAGTCATTTTGTACCTGAAACACTGTAAGTGGTTTGGTGAGTCCAATAATGAAATGAGTCTCTCAAATCAACTACATAGACTCCTTTCTCCGATTTTCTAACGTTTTCAATAGCTTGCCTTAAAAAATTCAGAAGGTAAATCAATGTTATGACAGAAATCCGCTTTTTGGCAGTTTCTCAGCGAGAAACAGTCATTTTGTACCTGTAACACTGTAAGTGGTTTGGTGAGTCCAATAATGAAATGAGTCTCTCAAATCAACTACATAGACTCCTTTCTCCGATTTTCTAACGTTTTCAATAGCTTGCCTTAAAAAATCAGAAGGTAAATCAATGTTATGACAGAAATCCGCTTTTTGGCAGTTTCTCAGCGAGAAACAGTCATTTTGTACCTGAAAGTAAGTAAGTGGTTTGGTGAGTCCAATAATGACATGAGTCTCTCAAATCAACTACATAGACTCATTTCTCCAATTTTCTAACGTTTTCAATAGCTTGACTTAAAAAATCAGAAGGTAAATCAATGTTATGACAGAAATCCGCTTTTTGGCATTTTCTCAGCGAGAAACAGTCATTTTGTACCTGAAACACTGTAAGTGGTTTGGTGAGTCCAATAATGAAATGAGTCTCTCAAATCAACTACATAGACTCCTTTCTCCAATTTTCTGACGTTTTCAATAGCTTGCCTTAAAAAATCAGAAGGTAAATCAATGTTATGACAGAAATCCGCTTTTTGGCAGTTTCTCAGCGAGAAACAGTCATTTTGTACCTGAAACACTGTAAGTGGTTTGGTGAGTCCAATAATGAAATGAGTCTCTCAAATCAACTACATAGACTCATCTCTCCAATTTTCTAACGTTTTCAATAGCTTGCCTTAAAAAATCAGAAGGTAAATCAAAGTTATGACAGAAATCCGCTTTTTGGCATTTTCTCAGCGAGAAACAGTCATTTTGTACCTGAAACACTGTAAGTGGTTTGGTGAGTCCAATAATGAAATGAGTCTCTCAAATCAACTACATAGACTCCTTTCTCCAATTTTCTGACGTTTTCAATAGCTTGCCTTAAAAAATCAGAAGGTAAATCAATGTTATGACAGAAATCCGCTTTTTGGCAGTTTCTCAGCGAGAAACAGTCATTTTGTACCTGAAAGTAAGTAAGTGGTTTGGTGAGTCCAATAATGAAATGAGTCTCTCAAATCAACTACATAGACTCATTTCTCCAATTTTCTAACGTTTTCAATAGCTTGCCTTAAAAAATCAGAAGGTAAATCAATGTTATGACAGAAATCCGCTTTTTGGCATTTTCTCAGCGAGAAACAGTCATTTTGTACCTGAAACACTGTAAGTGGTTTGGTGAGTCCAATAATGAAATGAGTCTCTCAAATCAACTACATAGACTCCTTTCTCCAATTTTCTGACGTTTTCAATAGCTTGCCTTAAAAAATCAGAAGGTAAATCAATGTTATGACAGAAATCCGCTTTTTGGCAGTTTCTCAGCGAGAAACAGTCATTTTGTACCTGAAACACTGTAAGTGGTTTGGTGAGTCCAATAATGAAATGAGTCTCTCAAATCAACTACATAGACTCCTTTCTCCAATTTTCTAACGTTTTCAATAGCTTGCCTTAAAAAATCAGAAGGTAAATCAATGTTATGACAGAAATCCGCTTTTTGGCATTTTCTCAGCGAGAAACAGTCATTTTGTACCTGAAACACTGTAAGTGGTTTGGTGAGTCCAATAATGAAATGAGTCTCTCAAATCAACTACATAGACTCCTTTCTCCAATTTTCTGACGTTTTCAATAGCTTGCCTTAAAAAATCAGAAGGTAAATCAATGTTATGACAGAAATCCGCTTTTTGGCAGTTTCTCAGCGAGAAACAGTCATTTTGTACCTGAAAGTAAGTAAGTGGTTTGGTGAGTCCAATAATGACATGAGTCTCTCAAATCAACTACATAGACTCATTTCTCCAATTTTCTAACGTTTTCAATAGCTTGACTTAAAAAATCAGAAGGTAAATCAATGTTATGACAGAAATCCGCTTTTTGGCATTTTCTCAGCGAGAAACAGTCATTTTGTACCTGAAACACTGTAAGTGGTTTGGTGAGTCCAATAATGAAATGAGTCTCTCAAATCAACTACATAGACTCCTTTCTCCAATTTTCTGACGTTTTCAATAGCTTGCCTTAAAAAATCAGAAGGTAAATCAATGTTATGACAGAAATCCGCTTTTTGGCAGTTTCTCAGCGAGAAACAGTCATTTTGTACCTGAAACACTGTAAGTGGTTTGGTGAGTCCAATAATGAAATGAGTCTCTCAAATCAACTACATAGACTCATCTCTCCAATTTTCTAACGTTTTCAATAGCTTGCCTTAAAAAATCAGAAGGTAAATCAATGTTATGACAGAAATCCGCTTATTGGCATTTTCTCAGCGAGAAACAGTCATTTTGTACCTGAAACACTGTAAGTGGTTTGGTGAGTCCAATAATGAAATGAGTCTCTCAAATCAACTACATAGACTCCTTTCTCCAATTTTCTGACGTTTTCAATAGCTTGCCTTAAAAAATCAGAAGGTAAATCAATGTTATGACAGAAATCCGCTTTTTGGCAGTTTCTCAGCGAGAAACAGTCATTTTGTACCTGAAACACTGTAAGTGGTTTGGTGAGTCCAATAATGAAATGAGTCTCTCAAATCAACTACATAGACTCCTTTCTCCAAATTTCTAACGTTTTCAATAGCTTGCCTTAAAAAATCAGAAGGTAAATCAATGTTATGACAGAAATCCGCTTTTTGGCATTTTCTCAGCGAGAAACAGTCATTTTGTACCTGAAACACTGTAAGTGGTTTGGTGAGTCCAATAATGAAATGAGTCTCTCAAATCAACTACATAGACTCCTTTCTCCAATTTTCTGACGTTTTCAATAGCTTGCCTTAAAAAATCAGAAGGTAAATCAATGTTATGACAGAAATCCGCTTTTTGGCAGTTTCTCAGCGAGAAACAGTCATTTTGTACCTGAAAGTAAGTAAGTGGTTTGGTGAGTCCAATAATGACATGAGTCTCTCAAATCAACTACATAGACTCATTTCTCCAATTTTCTAACGTTTTCAATAGCTTGACTTAAAAAATCAGAAGGTAAATCAATGTTATGACAGAAATCCGCTTTTTGGCATTTTCTCAGCGAGAAACAGTCATTTTGTACCTGAAACACTGTAAGTGGTTTGGTGAGTCCAATAATGAAATGAGTCCCTCAAATCAACTACATAGACTCCTTTCTCCAATTTTCTGACGTTTTCAATAGCTTGCCTTAAAAAATCAGAAGGTAAAACAATGTTATTACAGAAATCCGCTTTTTGGCATTTTCTCAGCGAGAAACAGTCATTTTGTACCTGAAACACTGTAAGTGGTTTGGTGAGTCCAATAATGAAATGAGTCTTTCAAATCAACTACATAGACTCCTTTCTCCAATTTTCTAACGTTTTCAATAGCTTGCCTTAAAAAATTCAGAAGGTAAATCAATGTTATGACAGAAATCCGCTTTCTGGCAGTTTCTCAGCGAGAAACAGTCATTTTGTACCTGAAACACTGTAAGTGGTTTGGTGAGTCCAATAATGAAATGAGTCTCTCAAATCAACTACATAGACTCCTTTCTCCAATTTTCTGACGTTTTCAATAGCTTGCCTTAAAAAATCAGAAGGTAAATCAATGTTATGACAGAAATCCGCTTTTTGGCAGTTTCTCAGCGAGAAACAGTCATTTTGTACCTGTAACACTGTAAGTGGTTTGGTGAGTCCAATAATGAAATGAGTCTCTCAAATCAACTACATAGACTCCTTTCTCCGATTTTCTAACGTTTTCAATAGCTTGCCTTAAAAAATCAGAAGGTAAATCAATGTTATGACAGAAATCCGCTTTTTGGCAGTTTCTCAGCGAGAAACAGTCATTTTGTACCTGAAAGTAAGTAAGTGGTTTGGTGAGTCCAATAATGACATGAGTCTCTCAAATCAACTACATAGACTCATTTCTCCAATTTTCTAACGTTTTCAATAGCTTGACTTAAAAAATCAGAAGGTAAATCAATGTTATGACAGAAATCCGCTTTTTGGCATTTTCTCAGCGAGAAACAGTCATTTTGTACCTGAAACACTGTAAGTGGTTTGGTGAGTCCAATAATGAAATGAGTCTCTCAAATCAACTACATAGACTCCTTTCTCCAATTTTCTGACGTTTTCAATAGCTTGCCTTAAAAAATCAGAAGGTAAATCAATGTTATGACAGAAATCCGCTTTTTGGCAGTTTCTCAGCGAGAAACAGTCATTTTGTACCTGAAACACTGTAAGTGGTTTGGTGAGTCCAATAATGAAATGAGTCTCTCAAATCAACTACATAGACTCATCTCTCCAATTTTCTAACGTTTTCAATAGCTTGCCTTAAAAAATTAGAAGGTAAATCAATGTTATGACAGAAATCCGCTTATTGGCATTTTCTCAGCGAGAAACAGTCATTTTGTACCTGAAACACTGTAAGTGGTTTGGTGAGTCCAATAATGAAATGAGTCTCTCAAATCAACTACATAGACTCTTTTCTCCAATTTTCTGACGTTTTCAATAGCTTGCCTTAAAAAATCAGAAGGTAAATCAATGTTATGACAGAAATCCGCTTTTTGGCAGTTTCTCAGCGAGAAACAGTCATTTTGTACCTGAAACACTGTAAGTGGTTTGGTGAGTCCAATAATGAAATGAGTCTCTCAAATCAACTACATAGACTCCTTTCTCCAAATTTCTAACGTTTTCAATAGCTTGCATTAAAAAATCAGAAGGTAAATCAATGTTATGACAGAAATCCGCTTTTTGGCATTTTCTCAGCGAGAAACAGTCATTTTGTACCTGAAACACTGTAAGTGGTTTGGTGAGTCCAATAATGAAATGAGTCTCTCAAATCAACTACATAGACTCCTTTCTCCAATTTTCTGACGTTTTCAATAGCTTGCCTTAAAAAATCAGAAGGTAAATCAATGTTATGACAGAAATCCGCTTTTTGGCAGTTTCTCAGCGAGAAACAGTCATTTTGTACCTGAAAGTAAGTAAGTGGTTTGGTGAGTCCAATAATGACATGAGTCTCTCAAATCAACTACATAGACTCCTTTCTCCAATTTTCTGACGTTTTCAATAGCTTGCCTTAAAAAATCAGAAGGTAAAACAATGTTATTACAGAAATCCGCTTTTTGGCATTTTCTCAGCGAGAAACGGTCATTTTGTACCTGAAACACTGTAAGTGGTTTGGTGAGTCCAATAATGAAATGAGTCCCTCAAATCAACTACATAGACTCCTTTCTCCTTCTGATTTTTCAAGGCAAGCTATTGAAAACGTCAGAAAATTGGAGAAAGGAGTCTATGTAGTTGATTTGAGAGACTCATTTCATTATTTGACTCACCAAACCACTTACAGTGTTTCAGGTACAAAATGACTGTTTCTCGCTGAGAAAATGCCAAAAAGCGGATTTCTGTCATAACATTGATTTACCTTCTGATTTTTCAAGGCAAGCTATTGAAAACGTCAGAAAATTGGAGAAAGGAGTCTATGTAGTTGATTTGAGAGACTCATTTCATTATTGGACTCACCAAACCACTTACAGTGTTTCAGGTACAAAATGACCGTTTCTCGCTGAGAAAATGCCAAAAAGCGGATTTCTGTAATAACATTGTTTTACCTTCTGATTTTTTAAGGCAAGCTATTGAAAACGTCAGAAAATTGGAAATCAATGTTATGACAGAAATCCGCTTTTTGGCATTTTCTCAGCGAGAAACAGTCATTTTGTACCTGAAACACTGTAAGTGGTTTGGTGAGTCCAATAATGAAATGAGTCGCTCAAATCAACTACATAGACACCTTTCTCCAATTTTCTAACGTTTTCAATAGCTTGCCTTAAAAAATCAGAAGGTAAATCAATGTTATGACAGAAATCCGCTTTTTGGCATTTTCTCAGCGAGAAACAGTCATTTTGTACCTGAAACACTGTAAGTGGTTTGGTGAGTCCAATAATGAAATGAGGCTCTCAAATCAACTACATAGACTCCTTTCTCCAATTTTCTGACGTTTTCAATAGCTTGCCTTAAAAAATCAGAAGGTAAAACAATGTTATGACAGAAATCCGCTTTTTGGCATTTTCTCATCGAGAAACGGTCATTTTGTACCTGAAACACTGTAAGTGGTTTGGTGAGTCAAATAATGAAATGAGTCTCTCAAATCAACTACATAGACTCCTTTCTCCAATTTTCTGACGTTTTCAATAGCTTGCCTTGAAAAATCAGATCTGTCATAATCAATGTTATGACAGAAATCCGCTTTTTGGCAGTTTCTCAGCGAGAAACAGTCATTTTGTACCTGAAACACTGTAAGTGGTTTGGTGAGTCCAATAATGAAATGAGTCTCTCAAATAAACTACATAGACTCCTTTCTCCAATTTTCTAACGTTTTCAATAGCTTGCCTTAAAAAATCAGAAGGTAAATCAATGTTATGACAGAAATCCGCTTTTTGGCATTTTCTCAGCGAGAAACAGTCATTTTGTACCTGAAACACTGTAAGTGGTTTGGTGAGTCCAATAATGAAATGAGTCTCTCAAATCAACTATATAGACTCCTTTCTCCGATTTTCTAACGTTTTCAATAGCTTGCCTTAAAAAATCAGAAGGTAAATCAATGTTATGACAGAAATCCGCTTTTTGGCAGTTTCTCAGCGAGAAACAGTCATTTTGTACCTGAAACACTGTAAGTGGTTTGGTGAGTCCAATAATGAAATGAGTCTCTCAAATCAACTACATAGACTCCTTTCTCCAATTTTCTGACGTTTTCAATAGCTTGCCTTAAAAAATCAGAAGGTAAAACAATGTTATTACAGAAATCCGCTTTTTGGCATTTTCTCAGCGAGAAACGGTCATTTTGTACCTGAAACACTGTAAGTGGTTTGGTGAGTCCAATAATGAAATGAGTCTCTCAAATCAACTACATAGACTCCTTTCTCCAATTTTCTGACGTTTTCAATAGCTTGCCTTGAAAAATCAGAAGGTAAATCAATGTTATGACAGAAATCCGCTTTTTGGCAGTTTCTCAGCGAGAAACAGTCATTTTGTACCTGAAAGTAAGTAAGTGGTTTGGTGAGTCCAATAATGAAATGAGTCTCTCAAATCAACTACATAGACTCATTTCTCCAATTTTCTAACGTTTTCAATAGCTTGCCTTAAAAAATCAGAAGGTAAATCAATGTTATGACAGAAATCCGCTTTTTGGCATTTTCTCAGCGAGAAACAGTCATTTTGTACCTGAAACACTGTAAGTGGTTTGGTGAGTCCAATAATGAAATGAGTCTCTCAAATCAACTACATAGACTCCTTTCTCCAATTTTCTGACGTTTTCAATAGCTTGCCTTAAAAAATCAGAAGGTAAATCAATGTTATGACAGAAATCCGCTTTTTGGCAGTTTCTCAGCGAGAAACAGTCATTTTGTACCTGAAACACTGTAAGTGGTTTGGTGAGTCCAATAATGAAATGAGTCTCTCAAATCAACTACATAGACTCCTTTCTCCAATTTTCTAACGTTTTCAATAGCTTGCCTTAAAAAATCAGAAGGTAAATCAATGTTATGACAGAAATCCGCTTTTTGGCATTTTCTCAGCGAGAAACAGTCATTTTGTACCTGAAACACTGTAAGTGGTTTGGTGAGTCCAATAATGAAATGAGTCTCTCAAATCAACTACATAGACTCCTTTCTCCAATTTTCTGACGTTTTCAATAGCTTGCCTTAAAAAATCAGAAGGTAAATCAATGTTATGACAGAAATCCGCTTTTTGGCAGTTTCTCAGCGAGAAACAGTCATTTTGTACCTGAAACACTGTAAGTGGTTTGGTGAGTCCAATAATGAAATGAGTCTCTCAAATCAACTACATAGACTCCTTTCTCCAAATTTCTAACGTTTTCAATAGCTTGCCTTAAAAAATCAGAAGGTAAATCAATGTTATGACAGAAATCCGCTTTTTGGCATTTTCTCAGCGAGAAACAGTCATTTTGTACCTGAAACACTGTAAGTGGTTTGGTGAGTCCAATAATGAAATGAGTCTCTCAAATCAACTACATAGACTCCTTTCTCCAAATTTCTAACGTTTTCAATAGCTTGCCTTAAAAAATCAGAAGGTAAATCAATGTTATGACAGAAATCCGCTTTTTGGCATTTTCTCAGCGAGAAACAGTCATTTTGTACCTGAAACACTGTAAGTGGTTTGGTGAGTCCAATAATGAAATGAGTCTCTCAAATCAACTACATAGACTCCCTTCTCCAATTTTCTGACGTTTTCAATAGCTTGCCTTAAAAAATCAGAAGGTAAATCAATGTTATGACAGAAATCCGCTTTTTGGCAGTTTCTCAGCGAGAAACAGTCATTTTGTACCTGAAAGTAAGTAAGTGGTTTGGTGAGTCCAATAATGACATGAGTCTCTCAAATCAACTACATAGACTCATTTCTCCAATTTTCTAACGTTTTCAATAGCTTGACTTAAAAAATCAGAAGGTAAATCAATGTTATGACAGAAATCCGCTTTTTGGCATTTTCTCAGCGAGAAACAGTCATTTTGTACCTGAAACACTGTAAGTGGTTTGGTGAGTCCAATAATGAAATGAGTCCCTCAAATCAACTACATAGACTCCTTTCTCCAATTTTCTGACGTTTTCAATAGCTTGCCTTAAAAAATCAGAAGGTAAAACAATGTTATTACAGAAATCCGCTTTTTGGCATTTTCTCAGCGAGAAACAGTCATTTTGTACCTGAAACACTGTAAGTGGTTTGGTGAGTCCAATAATGAAATGAGTCTCTCAAATCAACTACATAGACTCCTTTCTCCGATTTTCTAACGTTTTCAATAGCTTGCCTTAAAAAATTCAGAAGGTAAATCAATGTTATGACAGAAATCCGCTTTCTGGCAGTTTCTCAGCGAGAAACAGTCATTTTGTACCTGAAACACTGTAAGTGGTTTGGTGAGTCCAATAATGAAATGAGTCTCTCAAATCAACTACATAGACTCCTTTCTCCAATTTTCTGACGTTTTCAATAGCTTGCCTTAAAAAATCAGAAGGTAAATCAATGTTATGACAGAAATCCGCTTTTTGGCAGTTTCTCAGCGAGAAACAGTCATTTTGTACCTGTAACACTGTAAGTGGTTTGGTGAGTCCAATAATGAAATGAGTCTCTCAAATCAACTACATAGACTCCTTTCTCCGATTTTCTAACGTTTTCAATAGCTTGCCTTAAAAAATCAGAAGGTAAATCAATGTTATGACAGAAATCCGCTTTCTGGCAGTTTCTCAGCGAGAAACAGTCATTTTGTACCTGAAACACTGTAAGTGGTTTGGTGAGTCCAATAATGAAATGAGTCTCTCAAATCAACTACATAGACTCCTTTCTCCAATTTTCTGACGTTTTCAATAGCTTGCCTTAAAAAATCAGAAGGTAAATCAATGTTATGACAGAAATCCGCTTTTTGGCAGTTTCTCAGCGAGAAACAGCCATTTTGTACCTGAAACACTGTAAGTGGTTTGGTGAGTCCAATAATGAAATGAGTCTCTCAAATCAACTACATAGACTCATTTCTCCAATTTTCTGACGTTTTCAATAGCTTGCCTTAAAAAATCAGAAGGTAAAACAATGTTATTACAGAAATCCGCTTTTTGGCATTTTCTCAGCGAGAAACAGTCATTTTGTACCTGAAACACTGTAAGTGGTTTGGTGAGTCCAATAATGAAATGAGTCCCTCAAGTCAACTACATAGACTCCTTTCTCCAATTTTCTGACGTTTTCAATAGCTTGCCTTAAAAAATCAGAAGGTAAAACAATGTTATTACAGAAATCCACTTTTTGGCATTTTCTCAGCGAGAAACGGTCATTTTGTACCTGAAACACTGTAAGTGGTTTGGTGAGTCCAATAATGAAATGAGTCCCTCAAATCAACTACATAGACTCCTTTCTCCAATTTTCTAACGTTTTCAATAGCTTGCCTTAAAAAATCAGAAGGTAAATCAATGTTATGACAGAAATCCGCTTTTTGGCATTTTCTCAGCGAGAAACAGTCATTTTGTACCTGAAACACTGTAAGTGGTTTGGTGAGTCCAATAATGAAATGAGTCTCTCAAATCAACTATATAGACTCCTTTCTCCGATTTTCTAACGTTTTCAATAGCTTGCCTTAAAAAATCAGAAGGTAAATCAATGTTATGACAGAAATCCGCTTTTTGGCAGTTTCTCAGCGAGAAACAGTCATTTTGTACCTGAAACACTGTAAGTGGTTTGGTGAGTCCAATAATGAAATGAGTCTCTCAAATCAACTACATAGACTCCTTTCTCCAATTTTCTGACGTTTTCAATAGCTTGCCTTAAAAAATCAGAAGGTAAAACAATGTTATTACAGAAATCCGCTTTTTGGCATTTTCTCAGCGAGAAACGGTCATTTTGTACCTGAAACACTGTAAGTGGTTTGGTGAGTCCAATAATGAAATGAGTCTCTCAAATCAACTACATAGACTCATCTCTCCAATTTTCTAACGTTTTCAATAGCTTGCCTTAAAAAATCAGAAGGTAAATCAATGTTATGACAGAAATCCGCTTTTTGGCAGTTTCTCAGCGAGAAACAGTCATTTTGTACCTGAAAGTAAGTAAGTGGTTTGGTGAGTCCAATAATGAAATGAGTCTCTCAAATCAACTACATAGACTCATTTCTCCAATTTTCTAACGTTTTCAATAGCTTGCCTTAAAAAATCAGAAGGTAAATCAATGTTATGACAGAAATCCGCTTTTTGGCATTTTCTCAGCGAGAAACAGTCATTTTGTACCTGAAACACTGTAAGTGGTTTGGTGAGTCCAATAATGAAATGAGTCTCTCAAATCAACTACATAGACTCCTTTCTCCAATTTTCTGACGTTTTCAATAGCTTGCCTTAAAAAATCAGAAGGTAAATCAATGTTATGACAGAAATCCGCTTTTTGGCAGTTTCTCAGCGAGAAACAGTCATTTTGTACCTGAAACACTGTAAGTGGTTTGGTGAGTCCAATAATGAAATGAGTCTCTCAAATCAACTACATAGACTCCTTTCTCCAATTTTCTAACGTTTTCAATAGCTTGCCTTAAAAAATCAGAAGGTAAATCAATGTTATGACAGAAATCCGCTTTTTGGCATTTTCTCAGCGAGAAACAGTCATTTTGTACCTGAAACACTGTAAGTGGTTTGGTGAGTCCAATAATGAAATGAGTCTCTCAAATCAACTACATAGACTCCTTTCTCCAATTTTCTGACGTTTTCAATAGCTTGCCTTAAAAAATCAGAAGGTAAATCAATGTTATGACAGAAATCCGCTTTTTGGCAGTTTCTCAGCGAGAAACAGTCATTTTGTACCTGAAAGTAAGTAAGTGGTTTGGTGAGTCCAATAATGACATGAGTCTCTCAAATCAACTACATAGACTCATTTCTCCAATTTTCTAACGTTTTCAATAGCTTGACTTAAAAAATCAGAAGGTAAATCAATGTTATGACAGAAATCCGCTTTTTGGCATTTTCTCAGCGAGAAACAGTCATTTTGTACCTGAAACACTGTAAGTGGTTTGGTGAGTCCAATAATGAAATGAGTCTCTCAAATCAACTACATAGACTCCTTTCTCCAATTTTCTGACGTTTTCAATAGCTTGCCTTGAAAAATCAGAAGGTAAATCAATGTTATGACAGAAATCCGCTTTTTGGCAGTTTCTCAGCGAGAAACAGTCATTTTGTACCTGAAAGTAAGTAAGTGGTTTGGTGAGTCCAATAATGAAATGAGTCTCTCAAATCAACTACATAGACTCATTTCTCCAATTTTCTAACGTTTTCAATAGCTTGCCTTAAAAAATCAGAAGGTAAATCAATGTTATGACAGAAATCCGCTTTTTGGCATTTTCTCAGCGAGAAACAGTCATTTTGTACCTGAAACACTGTAAGTGGTTTGGTGAGTCCAATAATGAAATGAGTCTCTCAAATCAACTACATAGACTCCTTTCTCCAATTTTCTGACGTTTTCAATAGCTTGCCTTAAAAAATCAGAAGGTAAATCAATGTTATGACAGAAATCCGCTTTTTGGCAGTTTCTCAGCGAGAAACAGTCATTTTGTACCTGAAACACTGTAAGTGGTTTGGTGAGTCCAATAATGAAATGAGTCTCTCAAATCAACTACATAGACTCATTTCTCCAATTTTCTAACGTTTTCAATAGCTTGCCTTAAAAAATCAGAAGGTAAATCAATGTTATGACAGAAATCCGCTTTTTGGCATTTTCTCAGCGAGAAACAGTCATTTTGTACCTGAAACACTGTAAGTGGTTTGGTGAGTCCAATAATGAAATGAGTCTCTCAAATCAACTATATAGACTCCTTTCTCCGATTTTCTAACGTTTTCAATAGCTTGCCTTAAAAAATCAGAAGGTAAATCAATGTTATGACAGAAATCCGCTTTTTGGCAGTTTCTCAGCGAGAAACAGTCATTTTGTACCTGAAACACTGTAAGTGGTTTGGTGAGTCCAATAATGAAATGAGTCTCTCAAATCAACTACATAGACTCCTTTCTCCAATTTTCTGACGTTTTCAATAGCTTGCCTTAAAAAATCAGAAGGTAAAACAATGTTATTACAGAAATCCGCTTTTTGGCATTTTCTCAGCGAGAAACGGTCATTTTGTACCTGAAACACTGTAAGTGGTTTGGTGAGTCCAATAATGAAATGAGTCTCTCAAATCAACTACATAGACTCCTTTCTCCAATTTTCTGACGTTTTCAATAGCTTGCCTTGAAAAATCAGAAGGTAAATCAATGTTATGACAGAAATCCGCTTTTTGGCAGTTTCTCAGCGAGAAACAGTCATTTTGTACCTGAAAGTAAGTAAGTGGTTTGGTGAGTCCAATAATGAAATGAGTCTCTCAAATCAACTACATAGACTCATTTCTCCAATTTTCTAACGTTTTCAATAGCTTGCCTTAAAAAATCAGAAGGTAAATCAATGTTATGACAGAAATCCGCTTTTTGGCATTTTCTCAGCGAGAAACAGTCATTTTGTACCTGAAACACTGTAAGTGGTTTGGTGAGTCCAATAATGAAATGAGTCTCTCAAATCAACTACATAGACTCCTTTCTCCAATTTTCTGACGTTTTCAATAGCTTGCCTTAAAAAATCAGAAGGTAAATCAATGTTATGACAGAAATCCGCTTTTTGGCAGTTTCTCAGCGAGAAACAGTCATTTTGTACCTGAAACACTGTAAGTGGTTTGGTGAGTCCAATAATGAAATGAGTCTCTCAAATCAACTACATAGACTCCTTTCTCCAATTTTCTAACGTTTTCAATAGCTTGCCTTAAAAAATCAGAAGGTAAATCAATGTTATGACAGAAATCCGCTTTTTGGCATTTTCTCAGCGAGAAACAGTCATTTTGTACCTGAAACACTGTAAGTGGTTTGGTGAGTCCAATAATGAAATGAGTCTCTCAAATCAACTACATAGACTCCTTTCTCCAATTTTCTGACGTTTTCAATAGCTTGCCTTAAAAAATCAGAAGGTAAATCAATGTTATGACAGAAATCCGCTTTTTGGCAGTTTCTCAGCGAGAAACAGTCATTTTGTACCTGAAACACTGTAAGTGGTTTGGTGAGTCCAATAATGAAATGAGTCTCTCAAATCAACTACATAGACTCCTTTCTCCAAATTTCTAACGTTTTCAATAGCTTGCCTTAAAAAATCAGAAGGTAAATCAATGTTATGACAGAAATCCGCTTTTTGGCATTTTCTCAGCGAGAAACAGTCATTTTGTACCTGAAACACTGTAAGTGGTTTGGTGAGTCCAATAATGAAATGAGTCTCTCAAATCAACTACATAGACTCCTTTCTCCAAATTTCTAACGTTTTCAATAGCTTGCCTTAAAAAATCAGAAGGTAAATCAATGTTATGACAGAAATCCGCTTTTTGGCATTTTCTCAGCGAGAAACAGTCATTTTGTACCTGAAACACTGTAAGTGGTTTGGTGAGTCCAATAATGAAATGAGTCTCTCAAATCAACTACATAGACTCCCTTCTCCAATTTTCTGACGTTTTCAATAGCTTGCCTTAAAAAATCAGAAGGTAAATCAATGTTATGACAGAAATCCGCTTTTTGGCAGTTTCTCAGCGAGAAACAGTCATTTTGTACCTGAAAGTAAGTAAGTGGTTTGGTGAGTCCAATAATGACATGAGTCTCTCAAATCAACTACATAGACTCATTTCTCCAATTTTCTAACGTTTTCAATAGCTTGACTTAAAAAATCAGAAGGTAAATCAATGTTATGACAGAAATCCGCTTTTTGGCATTTTCTCAGCGAGAAACAGTCATTTTGTACCTGAAACACTGTAAGTGGTTTGGTGAGTCCAATAATGAAATGAGTCCCTCAAATCAACTACATAGACTCCTTTCTCCAATTTTCTGACGTTTTCAATAGCTTGCCTTAAAAAATCAGAAGGTAAAACAATGTTATTACAGAAATCCGCTTTTTGGCATTTTCTCAGCGAGAAACAGTCATTTTGTACCTGAAACACTGTAAGTGGTTTGGTGAGTCCAATAATGAAATGAGTCTCTCAAATCAACTACATAGACTCCTTTCTCCGATTTTCTAACGTTTTCAATAGCTTGCCTTAAAAAATTCAGAAGGTAAATCAATGTTATGACAGAAATCCGCTTTCTGGCAGTTTCTCAGCGAGAAACAGTCATTTTGTACCTGAAACACTGTAAGTGGTTTGGTGAGTCCAATAATGAAATGAGTCTCTCAAATCAACTACATAGACTCCTTTCTCCAATTTTCTGACGTTTTCAATAGCTTGCCTTAAAAAATCAGAAGGTAAATCAATGTTATGACAGAAATCCGCTTTTTGGCAGTTTCTCAGCGAGAAACAGTCATTTTGTACCTGTAACACTGTAAGTGGTTTGGTGAGTCCAATAATGAAATGAGTCTCTCAAATCAACTACATAGACTCCTTTCTCCGATTTTCTAACGTTTTCAATAGCTTGCCTTAAAAAATCAGAAGGTAAATCAATGTTATGACAGAAATCCGCTTTCTGGCAGTTTCTCAGCGAGAAACAGTCATTTTGTACCTGAAACACTGTAAGTGGTTTGGTGAGTCCAATAATGAAATGAGTCTCTCAAATCAACTACATAGACTCCTTTCTCCAATTTTCTGACGTTTTCAATAGCTTGCCTTAAAAAATCAGAAGGTAAATCAATGTTATGACAGAAATCCGCTTTTTGGCAGTTTCTCAGCGAGAAACAGCCATTTTGTACCTGAAACACTGTAAGTGGTTTGGTGAGTCCAATAATGAAATGAGTCTCTCAAATCAACTACATAGACTCATTTCTCCAATTTTCTGACGTTTTCAATAGCTTGCCTTAAAAAATCAGAAGGTAAAACAATGTTATTACAGAAATCCGCTTTTTGGCATTTTCTCAGCGAGAAACAGTCATTTTGTACCTGAAACACTGTAAGTGGTTTGGTGAGTCCAATAATGAAATGAGTCCCTCAAGTCAACTACATAGACTCCTTTCTCCAATTTTCTGACGTTTTCAATAGCTTGCCTTAAAAAATCAGAAGGTAAAACAATGTTATTACAGAAATCCACTTTTTGGCATTTTCTCAGCGAGAAACGGTCATTTTGTACCTGAAACACTGTAAGTGGTTTGGTGAGTCCAATAATGAAATGAGTCCCTCAAATCAACTACATAGACTCCTTTCTCCAATTTTCTAACGTTTTCAATAGCTTGCCTTAAAAAATCAGAAGGTAAATCAATGTTATGACAGAAATCCGCTTTTTGGCATTTTCTCAGCGAGAAACAGTCATTTTGTACCTGAAACACTGTAAGTGGTTTGGTGAGTCCAATAATGAAATGAGTCTCTCAAATCAACTATATAGACTCCTTTCTCCGATTTTCTAACGTTTTCAATAGCTTGCCTTAAAAAATCAGAAGGTAAATCAATGTTATGACAGAAATCCGCTTTTTGGCAGTTTCTCAGCGAGAAACAGTCATTTTGTACCTGAAACACTGTAAGTGGTTTGGTGAGTCCAATAATGAAATGAGTCTCTCAAATCAACTACATAGACTCCTTTCTCCAATTTTCTGACGTTTTCAATAGCTTGCCTTAAAAAATCAGAAGGTAAAACAATGTTATTACAGAAATCCGCTTTTTGGCATTTTCTCAGCGAGAAACGGTCATTTTGTACCTGAAACACTGTAAGTGGTTTGGTGAGTCCAATAATGAAATGAGTCTCTCAAATCAACTACATAGACTCATCTCTCCAATTTTCTAACGTTTTCAATAGCTTGCCTTAAAAAATCAGAAGGTAAATCAATGTTATGACAGAAATCCGCTTTTTGGCAGTTTCTCAGCGAGAAACAGTCATTTTGTACCTGAAAGTAAGTAAGTGGTTTGGTGAGTCCAATAATGAAATGAGTCTCTCAAATCAACTACATAGACTCATTTCTCCAATTTTCTAACGTTTTCAATAGCTTGCCTTAAAAAATCAGAAGGTAAATCAATGTTATGACAGAAATCCGCTTTTTGGCATTTTCTCAGCGAGAAACAGTCATTTTGTACCTGAAACACTGTAAGTGGTTTGGTGAGTCCAATAATGAAATGAGTCTCTCAAATCAACTACATAGACTCCTTTCTCCAATTTTCTGACGTTTTCAATAGCTTGCCTTAAAAAATCAGAAGGTAAATCAATGTTATGACAGAAATCCGCTTTTTGGCAGTTTCTCAGCGAGAAACAGTCATTTTGTACCTGAAACACTGTAAGTGGTTTGGTGAGTCCAATAATGAAATGAGTCTCTCAAATCAACTACATAGACTCCTTTCTCCAATTTTCTAACGTTTTCAATAGCTTGCCTTAAAAAATCAGAAGGTAAATCAATGTTATGACAGAAATCCGCTTTTTGGCATTTTCTCAGCGAGAAACAGTCATTTTGTACCTGAAACACTGTAAGTGGTTTGGTGAGTCCAATAATGAAATGAGTCTCTCAAATCAACTACATAGACTCCTTTCTCCAATTTTCTGACGTTTTCAATAGCTTGCCTTAAAAAATCAGAAGGTAAATCAATGTTATGACAGAAATCCGCTTTTTGGCAGTTTCTCAGCGAGAAACAGTCATTTTGTACCTGAAAGTAAGTAAGTGGTTTGGTGAGTCCAATAATGACATGAGTCTCTCAAATCAACTACATAGACTCATTTCTCCAATTTTCTAACGTTTTCAATAGCTTGACTTAAAAAATCAGAAGGTAAATCAATGTTATGACAGAAATCCGCTTTTTGGCATTTTCTCAGCGAGAAACAGTCATTTTGTACCTGAAACACTGTAAGTGGTTTGGTGAGTCCAATAATGAAATGAGTCTCTCAAATCAACTACATAGACTCCTTTCTCCAATTTTCTGACGTTTTCAATAGCTTGCCTTGAAAAATCAGAAGGTAAATCAATGTTATGACAGAAATCCGCTTTTTGGCAGTTTCTCAGCGAGAAACAGTCATTTTGTACCTGAAAGTAAGTAAGTGGTTTGGTGAGTCCAATAATGAAATGAGTCTCTCAAATCAACTACATAGACTCATTTCTCCAATTTTCTAACGTTTTCAATAGCTTGCCTTAAAAAATCAGAAGGTAAATCAATGTTATGACAGAAATCCGCTTTTTGGCATTTTCTCAGCGAGAAACAGTCATTTTGTACCTGAAACACTGTAAGTGGTTTGGTGAGTCCAATAATGAAATGAGTCTCTCAAATCAACTACATAGACTCCTTTCTCCAATTTTCTGACGTTTTCAATAGCTTGCCTTAAAAAATCAGAAGGTAAATCAATGTTATGACAGAAATCCGCTTTTTGGCAGTTTCTCAGCGAGAAACAGTCATTTTGTACCTGAAACACTGTAAGTGGTTTGGTGAGTCCAATAATGAAATGAGTCTCTCAAATCAACTACATAGACTCATTTCTCCAATTTTCTAACGTTTTCAATAGCTTGCCTTAAAAAATCAGAAGGTAAATCAATGTTATGACAGAAATCCGCTTTTTGGCATTTTCTCAGCGAGAAACAGTCATTTTGTACCTGAAACACTGTAAGTGGTTTGGTGAGTCCAATAATGAAATGAGTCTCTCAAATCAACTACATAGACTCCTTTCTCCAATTTTCTGACGTTTTCAATAGCTTGCCTTAAAAAATCAGAAGGTAAATCAATGTTATGACAGAAATCCGCTTTTTGGCAGTTTCTCAGCGAGAAACAGTCATTTTGTACCTGAAACACTGTAAGTGGTTTGGTGAGTCCAATAATGAAATGAGTCTCTCAAATCAACTACATAGACTCCTTTCTCCAATTTTCTAACGTTTTCAATAGCTTGCCTTAAAAAATCAGAAGGTAAATCAATGTTATGACAGAAATCCGCTTTTTGGCATTTTCTCAGCGAGAAACAGTCATTTTGTACCTGAAACACTGTAAGTGGTTTGGTGAGTCCAATAATGAAATGAGTCTCTCAAATCAACTACATAGACTCCTTTCTCCAATTTTCTGACGTTTTCAATAGCTTGCCTTAAAAAATCAGAAGGTAAATCAATGTTATGACAGAAATCCGCTTTTTGGCAGTTTCTCAGCGAGAAACAGTCATTTTGTACCTGAAAGTAAGTAAGTGGTTTGGTGAGTCCAATAATGACATGAGTCTCTCAAATCAACTACATAGACTCATTTCTCCAATTTTCTAACGTTTTCAATAGCTTGACTTAAAAAATCAGAAGGTAAATCAATGTTATGACAGAAATCCGCTTTTTGGCATTTTCTCAGCGAGAAACAGTCATTTTGTACCTGAAACACTGTAAGTGGTTTGGTGAGTCCAATAATGAAATGAGTCTCTCAAATCAACTACATAGACTCCTTTCTCCAATTTTCTGACGTTTTCAATAGCTTGCCTTGAAAAATCAGAAGGTAAATCAATGTTATGACAGAAATCCGCTTTTTGGCAGTTTCTCAGCGAGAAACAGTCATTTTGTACCTGAAAGTAAGTAAGTGGTTTGGTGAGTCCAATAATGAAATGAGTCTCTCAAATCAACTACATAGACTCATTTCTCCAATTTTCTAACGTTTTCAATAGCTTGCCTTAAAAAATCAGAAGGTAAATCAATGTTATGACAGAAATCCGCTTTTTGGCATTTTCTCAGCGAGAAACAGTCATTTTGTACCTGAAACACTGTAAGTGGTTTGGTGAGTCCAATAATGAAATGAGTCTCTCAAATCAACTACATAGACTCCTTTCTCCAATTTTCTGACGTTTTCAATAGCTTGCCTTAAAAAATCAGAAGGTAAATCAATGTTATGACAGAAATCCGCTTTTTGGCAGTTTCTCAGCGAGAAACAGTCATTTTGTACCTGAAACACTGTAAGTGGTTTGGTGAGTCCAATAATGAAATGAGTCTCTCAAATCAACTACATAGACTCCTTTCTCCAATTTTCTAACGTTTTCAATAGCTTGCCTTAAAAAATCAGAAGGTAAATCAATGTTATGACAGAAATCCGCTTTTTGGCATTTTCTCAGCGAGAAACAGTCATTTTGTACCTGAAACACTGTAAGTGGTTTGGTGAGTCCAATAATGAAATGAGTCTCTCAAATCAACTACATAGACTCCTTTCTCCAATTTTCTGACGTTTTCAATAGCTTGCCTTAAAAAATCAGAAGGTAAATCAATGTTATGACAGAAATCCGCTTTTTGGCAGTTTCTCAGCGAGAAACAGTCATTTTGTACCTGAAAGTAAGTAAGTGGTTTGGTGAGTCCAATAATGACATGAGTCTCTCAAATCAACTACATAGACTCATTTCTCCAAATTTCTAACGTTTTCAATAGCTTGACTTAAAAAATCAGAAGGTAAATCAATGTTATGACAGAAATCCGCTTTTTGGCATTTTCTCAGCGAGAAACAGTCATTTTGTACCTGAAACACTGTAAGTGGTTTGGTGAGTCCAATAATGAAATGAGTCTCTCAAATCAACTACATAGACTCATCTCTCCAATTTTCTAACGTTTTCAATAGCTTGCCTTAAAAAATCAGAAGGTAAATCAATGTTATGACAGAAATCCGCTTTTTGGCAGTTTCTCAGCGAGAAACAGTCATTTTGTACCTGAAAGTAAGTAAGTGGTTTGGTGAGTCCAATAATGAAATGAGTCTCTCAAATCAACTACATAGACTCATTTCTCCAATTTTCTAACGTTTTCAATAGCTTGCCTTAAAAAATCAGAAGGTAAATCAATGTTATGACAGAAATCCGCTTTTTGGCATTTTCTCAGCGAGAAACAGTCATTTTGTACCTGAAACACTGTAAGTGGTTTGGTGAGTCCAATAATGAAATGAGTCTCTCAAATCAACTACATAGACTCCTTTCTCCAATTTTCTGACGTTTTCAATAGCTTGCCTTAAAAAATCAGAAGGTAAATCAATGTTATGACAGAAATCCGCTTTTTGGCAGTTTCTCAGCGAGAAACAGTCATTTTGTACCTGAAACACTGTAAGTGGTTTGGTGAGTCCAATAATGAAATGAGTCTCTCAAATCAACTACATAGACTCCTTTCTCCAATTTTCTAACGTTTTCAATAGCTTGCCTTAAAAAATCAGAAGGTAAATCAATGTTATGACAGAAATCCGCTTTTTGGCATTTTCTCAGCGAGAAACAGTCATTTTGTACCTGAAACACTGTAAGTGGTTTGGTGAGTCCAATAATGAAATGAGTCTCTCAAATCAACTACATAGACTCCTTTCTCCAATTTTCTGACGTTTTCAATAGCTTGCCTTAAAAAATCAGAAGGTAAATCAATGTTATGACAGAAATCCGCTTTTTGGCAGTTTCTCAGCGAGAAACAGTCATTTTGTACCTGAAAGTAAGTAAGTGGTTTGGTGAGTCCAATAATGACATGAGTCTCTCAAATCAACTACATAGACTCATTTCTCCAATTTTCTAACGTTTTCAATAGCTTGACTTAAAAAATCAGAAGGTAAATCAATGTTATGACAGAAATCCGCTTTTTGGCATTTTCTCAGCGAGAAACAGTCATTTTGTACCTGAAACACTGTAAGTGGTTTGGTGAGTCCAATAATGAAATGAGTCTCTCAAATCAACTACATAGACTCCTTTCTCCAATTTTCTGACGTTTTCAATAGCTTGCCTTGAAAAATCAGAAGGTAAATCAATGTTATGACAGAAATCCGCTTTTTGGCAGTTTCTCAGCGAGAAACAGTCATTTTGTACCTGAAAGTAAGTAAGTGGTTTGGTGAGTCCAATAATGAAATGAGTCTCTCAAATCAACTACATAGACTCATTTCTCCAATTTTCTAACGTTTTCAATAGCTTGCCTTAAAAAATCAGAAGGTAAATCAATGTTATGACAGAAATCCGCTTTTTGGCATTTTCTCAGCGAGAAACAGTCATTTTGTACCTGAAACACTGTAAGTGGTTTGGTGAGTCCAATAATGAAATGAGTCTCTCAAATCAACTACATAGACTCCTTTCTCCAATTTTCTGACGTTTTCAATAGCTTGCCTTAAAAAATCAGAAGGTAAATCAATGTTATGACAGAAATCCGCTTTTTGGCAGTTTCTCAGCGAGAAACAGTCATTTTGTACCTGAAAGTAAGTAAGTGGTTTGGTGAGTCCAATAATGACATGAGTCTCTCAAATCAACTACATAGACTCATTTCTCCAATTTTCTAACGTTTTCAATAGCTTGACTTAAAAAATCAGAAGGTAAATCAATGTTATGACAGAAATCCGCTTTTTGGCATTTTCTCAGCGAGAAACAGTCATTTTGTACCTGAAACACTGTAAGTGGTTTGGTGAGTCCAATAATGAAATGAGTCTCTCAAATCAACTACATAGACTCCTTTCTCCAATTTTCTGACGTTTTCAATAGCTTGCCTTAAAAAATCAGAAGGTAAATCAATGTTATGACAGAAATCCGCTTTTTGGCAGTTTCTCAGGGAGAAACAGTCATTTTGTACCTGAAACACTGTAAGTGGTTTGGTGAGTCCAATAATGAAATGAGTCTCTCAAATCAACTACATAGACTCCTTTCTCCAATTTTCTGACGTTTTCAATAGCTTGCCTTAAAAAATCAGAAGGTAAAACAATGTTATTACAGAAATCCGCTTTTTGGCATTTTCTCAGCGAGAAACGGTCATTTTGTACCTGAAACACTGTAAGTGGTTTGGTGAGTCCAATAATGAAATGATGCTCTCAAATCAACTACATAGACTCCTTTCTCCAATTTTCTGACGTTTTCCATAGCTTGCCTTAAAAAATCAGAGGGTAAATCAATGTTATGACAGAAATCCGCTTTTTGGCAGTTTCTCAGCGAGAAACAGTCATTTTGTACCTGAAACACTGTAAGTGGTTTGGTGAGTCCAATAATGAAATGAGTCGCTCAAATCAACTACATAGACTCCTTTCTCCAATTTTCTGACGTTTTCAATAGCTTGCCTTAAAAAATCAGAAGGTAGGATTCTTAATAGGACTAGCTGTTAATATCCCTAAAATATATCAGCACGATAACTCCTATCGGACATGACTGTGGGGTGGAGTTTGGACAGGATCGCGGGGCACCACCAAATCTACACGTCATCAGTTGTGTGCCTTGTCTTCATTAGGTGTTTCGGCCTCTTAACACAATACACCCTCTTCCAAGGTTGGCCTGCCACAGGCTGATCAGACCTGGGTGTGTGTCATATGGTGGCACCCCGTGGTCATCAAACAGCCCATGTTGCATCCCTCCGTTTCAGCCACAGCCAGTGACTGCTCCGTTCGGCTGCTTTGGCAAGTTCTTTTATTGCCTTCCGCTGGGCCTGTCCTCTGATCTCAACTTCCTTCAGGAGCCGTGTGGTGGACCTGGCTACAAAGCCTCGGCAGCCAACCTCCACTGGCCACACCTTTACGTTCCATCCCCGCGCCTCAGCATCAGCTGCTAGGTTAGCATAACGCAGCGTTTTTCTTTCGAATGCTTCGTCGATGTTATCCTCCCACGGGACAGTCAGCTCCACAATGAAGACACGCCGGCAGGACTTGGACTAGAGGACCAAATCTGGGCGCAGGTTGGTTGCTGCGATTTCTGGCGGGAAAGTGAGCCTCTGGCTGAGGTCTACCCGCATTTCCCAATCCCGGGCTGTGTCCAGTGGGCCTGAGTTTGGAGGTGATGGCTTGGTTCTCCGTTTCTCCCCTTGTCGGACGAATGTGGTCTTCCGTGGGAGGGTGGTCTGGGTTTTGAAAGGCATGGCGTTGATGGTGACCCTCTTGTCCTCAAGTTCGGCAGCCAAGCACTTCAACACTTGGTTATGGCGCCAGGTGTATCTTCCTTGAGTCAGGCAGGTCTTGCAACCCACCAGGATGTGTTTGAGGGTTGCTGGGGCTGCACACTGCAGGCAGGCTGGGTCCTCTCCATACCAGAGATGTAGGTTGGTTGGAGAGGGCAGGACATCATAAGTGGCTCTGATGATGAAGCTGAGCCTATTAGCCTCCATGCTCCACATCTCATTCCACGTGATTTTCCTCCTCTCCACACCCTCCCACCTCATCCAGCGTCCTTGCTGGGCTTGGGAGACTGCCTTGGCACACCTGGCTGCCTCCTCCTGGTTGCGCACCTCCTCAACCACCATGTGTCGCCGTTCAGACGGAGTAGCCTTTTGCCAAGCGAGTGTTGTTGCTTCCAGGCCAAGACCCCCTCTGCCATGTTGGACTCGTCCCACTATATCCCGGTGTCTGAGGGTGGTCTTTGCCACTGCTACTGCTGCAGATGGTTTCCATTTCCTCCCTGTTGCCAGGTTTGGAGCCGCATCTCTGACGCATGGGTCCAGGGATTCTGTAAGAGTCATTTCCACCCTTGTTTTGGCACATTTGTACTCCTCCACCAGGCTTGAGATTGGAAGGGAGAGCGCTCCATTGCCATACAGGCCTATGCTGGAAAGGCATCTCGGCAGTCCAAGCCACTTCCTCACTTGGGCATTCACCAGTCTCTCAAGCCGATTGACATGAGATAAGGTGACCTCATAGATGGAAATTGGCCACATGAGGCGAGGTAGCAGCCCAAACTGAAAGCACCATAGCTTCAATTTTCCAGGGAGAGCAGTGTTGTTAATCTGCTTGAGGCCGCTGATTGTATCCTGCCTGAGTTGTTCCACCTGCTCAGAGTCTTTAAGTTCTGCGCTATACCATCGGCCAAGGCTTTTGATAGGCTTCTCCAGAACTGTTGGGATTGGCTGGTCGTCCACATAGAACCTTGCATTGGTGAGCTTACCTTTGACAATGGAGATGCTACGGGATTTGCTGGGTTTAATCTCCATTCGTGCCCATTTGATGTTTCCCCGGAGTTTCTCCAGCAGACGTTTGGTACATGCGACCGTTGTTGTTATTGTCGTCATGTCGTCCATGTAAGCCCTGATTGGGGGAAGACGGAGCCCGCTCTTCAATCGTTCTCCTCCAACCACCCATCGTGATGCACGAATAAGTAGCTCCATTGCCATTGTAAACACCAGTGGCGAGATGGTGCAGCCCGCCATAATGCCTATCTCAAGGTGCTGCCAGGCAGTTGTACTATCCTGTGCTGTAACACAGAATTGGAGATCCTGGAAGTAGGCTTTGACTAGACTTGTGATGCCCTCTGGCACTTGAAAGAAGTTGAACGCTGTCCACAAGATCTCATGAGGCACTGACCCGAAGGCATTGGCAAGATCTAAAAACACCACATGCAGGTCTTTCTTCTCCTTCTTGGCCGTCTGTACTTGTTGCTAGATGACATTTGTGTGTTCCAAACAACCTGAGAACCCACTTATCCCTGCCTTTTGCACTGAGGTGTCAACAAAGTTGTTTGCCAGCAGGAATGCTGAGAGCCTACGGGCCACGACACTGAAGAAAATCTTTCCATCCACATTGAGAAGGCTGATCTGGAGAAACTGCTCGATGGTTGAAGAATTCTTCTCTTTGGGAATCAGGATCCCTCCTGCCCGTCGCCATGCCTTTGGTATCATTCCTTTTTCCCATGCCACTTTCATAAGCTTCCAGAGGTATTTCAAGACGCCTGTCGTGTTCTTATACACCCTGTATGGAATGCCGTTGGGCCCCGGGGCTGAAGCTGTTCTTGCCCGTTTTACTGTGCTCTCAACTTCGCTCCATGTGGGGGGCCTTGTTTCCATCTGGTGCTCAGGTGGTTGGATGGGTGGCATATCCTCCGGAATGCTGGCTGGCACATGCCTCTGTTTGTCGGAGTAGGTCTTCCGAAGATGTTCTTCCAGTTCTCTTATGGGTACTTTGAGGGTCCCAGATTTCTCCCTGACAAAGAGGTCCTTAACAAATTTATAGGGATCTCTGTAGAAGGCAGTCCTCGTTCGCTCTCTCTTCTTATGTTGCCTTCTCAGGCATTCTGCTCTTCGCAGTGCTGCCAGACGCTGCTTGATGTCGCCCTGTAGTGCCCCAAGGCCTTTCCTTTCCACTTCCGTGGCCTTCTTCCATTGTTTCCTCAGGCACCTCCTTTCTTTCACGAGTCACGTTGTCTCCTGGACTTGAGATGAGCAGATGGTTCCTTCTGTGTCTGCAAGTTCTCACGTTTCACATTAAATCTCTCTGCTCCATAGCTATAAATGGTCTCTCCGATCTTGTCCAGTTTTTTCTCCACACCCCCTTTCAGACCTTCTAAAAGGTGGACAAGGTCTGTGTCTGTGGTTTCCCACTCCTTTTTCTGACAGGATTTAGGCCACAAGATTTGAGGTTTTCGTCCAGTCAGCCTCCGCTCTACTGCTGTCTGTGGCTGGATGGGCTCTGGGCTGATGTTCATAAATGGATCTGTGCTTGATTGAGCTTCGTCTGGGGTTCTGATACCCTGTGGACTGTGGTGAATATCCTGCCACTGGGCTTCACTCGACTGATTTGCCCTACCTCTAAGGAAGTAATGGTCAATGCGAGGCCCCTTGCTAAGCTCTCTCAGACACTTGAAACAATGTTATTACAGAAATCCGCCTTTTGGCAGTTTCTCAGCGAGAAACAGTCATTTTGAACCTGAAACACTGTAAGTGGTTTGGTGAGTCCAATAATGAAATGAGTCTCTCAAATCAACTACATAGACTCCTTTCTCCAATTTTCTAACGTTTTCAATAGCTTGCCTTAAAAAATCAGAAGGTAAATCAATGTTATGACAGAAATCCGCTTTTTGGCATTTTCTCAGCGAGAAACAGTCATTTTGTACCTGAAACACTGTAAGTGGTTTGGTGAGTCCAATAATGAAATGAGTCTCTCAAATCAACTACATAGACTCCTTTCTCCAATTTTCTGACGTTTTCAATAGCTTGCCTTGAAAAATCAGAAGGTAAATCAATGTTATGACAGAAATCCGCTTTTTGGCATTTTCTCAGCGAGAAACAGTCATTTTGTACCTGAAACACTGTAAGTGGTTTGGTGAGTCCAATAATGAAATGAGTCTCTCAAATCAACTACATATACACCTTTCTCCAATTTTCTAACGTTTTCAATAGCTTGCCTTAAAAAATCAGAAGGTAAATCAATGTTATGACAGAAATCCGCTTTTTGGCATTTTCTCAGCGAGAAACAGTCATTTTGTACCAGAAACACTGTAAGTGGTTTGGTGAGTCCAATAATGAAATGAGTCTCTCAAATCAACTACATAGACTCCTTTCTCCAATTTTCTGACGTTTTCAATAGCTTGCCTTAAAAAATCAGAAGGTAAATCAATGTTATGACAGAAATCCGCTTTTTGGCATTTTCTCAGCGAGAAACAGTCATTTTGTACCTGAAACACTGTAAGTGGTTTGGTGAGTCCAATAATGAAATGAGTCTCTCAAATCAACTACATAGACTCCTTTCTCCAATTTTCTGACGTTTTCAATAGCTTGCCTTGAAAAATCAGAAGGTAAATCAATGTTATGACAGAAATCCGCTTTTTGGCATTTTCTCAGCGAGAAACAGTCATTTTGTACCTGAAACACTGTAAGTGGTTTGGTGAGTCCAATAATGAAATGAGTCTCTCAAATCAACTACATATACACCTTTCTCCAATTTTCTAACGTTTTCAATAGCTTGCCTTAAAAAATCAGAAGGTAAATCAATGTTATGACAGAAATCCGCTTTTTGGCATTTTCTCAGCGAGAAACAGTCATTTTGTACCAGAAACACTGTAAGTGGTTTGGTGAGTCCAATAATGAAATGAGTCTCTCAAATCAACTACATAGACTCCTTTCTCCAATTTTCTGACGTTTTCAATAGCTTGCCTTGAAAAATCAGAAGGTAAATCAATGTTATGACAGAAATCCGCTTTTTGGCATTTTCTCAGCGAGAAACAGTCATTTTGTACCTGAAACACTGTAAGTGGTTTGGTGAGTCCAATAATGAAATGAGTCTCTCAAATCAACTACATAGACTCCTTTCTCCAATTTTCTGACGTTTTCAATAGCTTGCCTTGAAAAATCAGAAGGTAAAAATCAATGTTATGACAGAAATCCGCTTTTTGGCATTTTCTCAGCGAGAAACAGTCATTTCACCCGATACCCACGTTGTCATTCCATTGAATAGGCGCATTATCAATGATATCATGCCATATCTTTAGGCCAGTAGGCCACCTACTGGCCTACCAGTAGGTTCTGGTAGATTAATATCACCCATTTTTAAGGCTGACATAATGTTAGTGTATGTGCTGTGACGTTACTGGCCCACCAGTAGGTTCTGGTAGATTGATATCACCCATTTTTAAGGCTGACATAATGTTATTGTATTTGCTGTCACGTGACCCAACCCAGTCTCATATAAAAACGTACCCTGGCTACGTTGGTCCAAAGTGCAAAAACGTAGAGGGGTTACAATATTAGCCCTTGAAATGTATAACTGTTACATTTTTCTAGCGCTTGAAATGTATAACTGTTACATTTTTCTGCCTATTCGTTTTGCGTCCAAGTCACGTGACTTTTAGGATTCTGGCCGTGATACCAACAAACACAGTGGACATTTTTCATTTTTGAGTGAAAAAAATCTATATTTTGAGTTAACAAACACGGTGGACATTTTTCATTTTTGAGTGAAAAAAATCTATATTTTGAGTTAGTTTCTGCATAGAAATGCGTTTTGATTACATTTCTAGCAATATATAAATGTAGATAATCTCTTGCTTGCTCGTGGTTGCAACGTTTTTTTCAGATTTTGTCAGAATAATGTAAAACTGGAACGTTTTAATAACGTGAAATGGTTACATTTTTGGTTGCTGGACACGCTGTGAAAAAAAATCAATATTTTGAGTTAGTTTCTGCATAGAAATGCGTTTTGATTACATTTCTAGCAATACATATTTCACTTTCATAATATTCACTCAGTAAATGTATATAATCTCTTGCTTCCTCGTGGTTGTAAGGTTTTTTCAGATCTCGTCAGAATAATGTAAAACTGGAACGTTTTAATAACGTGAAATGGTTACATTTTTGGTTGCTGGACACGCTGTGAAAAAAATCAATATTTTGAGTTAGTTTCTGCATAGAAATGCGTTTTGATTACATTTCTAGCAATACATATTTCACTTTCATAATATTCACTCAGTAAATGTATATAATCTCTTGCTTGCTCGTGGTTGCAACGTTTTTTTCAGATCTTGTCAGAATAATGTAAAACTGGAACGTTTTAATAACGTGAAATGGTTACATTTTTGGTTGCTGGACACGCTGTGAAAAAAAATCAATATTTTGAGTTAGTTTCTGCATAGAAATGCGTTTTGATTACATTTCTAGCAATACATATTTCACTTTCATAATATTCACTCAGTAAATGTATATAATCTCTTGCTTGCTCGTGGTTGCAAGGTTTTTTCAGATCTCGTCAGAATAATGTAAAACTGGAACGTTTTAATAACGTGAAATGGTTACATTTTTGGTTGCTGGACACGCTGTGAAAAAAATCAATATTTTGAGTTAGTTTCTGCATAGAAATGCGTTTTGATTACATTTCTAGCAATACATATTTCACTTTCATAATATTCACTCAGTAAATGTATATAATCTCTTGCTTGCTCGTGGTTGCAACGTTTTTTTCAGATCTTGTCAGAATAATGTAAAACTGGAACGTTTTAATAACGTGAAATGGTTACATTTTTGGTTGCTGGACACGCTGTGAAAAAAAATCAATATTTTGAGTTAGTTTCTGCATAGAAATGCGTTTTGATTACATTTCTAGCAATACATATTTCACTTTCATAATATTCACTCAGTAAATGTATATAATCTCTTGCTTGCTCGTGGTTGCAAGGTTTTTTCAGATCTCGTCAGAATAATGTAAAACTGGAACGTTTTAATAACGTGAAATGGTTACATTTTTGGTTGCTGGACACGCTGGGAAACAAATCAATATTTTGAGTTAGTTTCTGCATAGACATGCGTTTTGATTACATTTCTAGCAATACATATTTCACTTTCATAATATTCACTCAGTAAATGTATATAATCTCTTGCTTGCTCGTGGTTGCAAGGTTTTTTCAGATCTCGTCAGAATAATGTAAAACTGGAACGTTTTAATAACGTGAAATGGTTACATTTTTGGTTGCTGGACACGCTGTGAAAAAAATCAATATTTTGAGTTAGTTTCTGCATAGAAATGCGTTTTGATTACATTTCTAGCAATACATATTTCAATTTCATAATATTCACTCAGTAAAAGTATATAATCTCTTGCTTGCTCGTGGTTGCAAGGTTTTTTCAGATCTCGTCAGAATAATGTAAAACTGGAACGTTTTAATAACGTGAAAAGGTTACATTTTTGGTTGCTGGACACGCTGGGAAACAAATCAATATTTTGAGTTAGTTTCTGCATAGAAATGCGTTTATATTACATTTCTAGCAATACATATTTCACTTTCATAATATTCACTCAGTAAATGTATATAATCTCTTGCTTGCTCGTGGTTGCAAGGTTTTTTCAGATCTCGTCAGAATAATGTAAAACTGGAACGTTTTAATAACGTGAAATGGTTACATTTTTGGTTGCTGGACACGCTGTGAAAAAAAATCAATATTTTGAGTTAGTTTCTGCATAGAAATACGTTTTGATTACATTTCTAGCAATACATATTTCACTTTCATAATATTCACTCAGTAAATGTATATAATCTCTTGCTTTCTCGTGGTTGCAAGGTTTTTTCAGATCTCGTCAGAATAATGTAAAACTGGAACGTTTTAATAACGTGAAAAGGTTACATTTTTGGTTGCTGGACACGCTGGGAATAAAATCAATATTGTGAGTTAGTTTCTGCATAGAAATGCGTTTTGATTACATTTCTAGCAATACATATTTCAATTTCATAATATTCACTCAATGTACACAATCTCTTGCTTGCTCTGGTTGGAAGATTTTTTCAGATTTCGTCAGAATACCCTGGCTACGGTGGTCCAAAGTGCAAAAACGTAGAGGGGTTACAGTATTCAACCCAGTCTCACAGGAAAACGTGGTACAGGCTACATTTGTCCACATTGCAAAACGTGGCCAATGTTACGATTTGCCCTCCTAAAACGTGAGATGTGAACGCGTTCCGTGGCTCATTCATTTTAATAGGTTTCGTTAGGTTTCGTTTCTGTCACGTGACTTTCAAGTTTTCGGCTGTGGAGGAAAAATAAAATTGCTGCCATTTCTTTGATTCTCGGTCTAAATTGCAATATTTTAAGATAGTTTCGCCATGAAAAGCAGATTTTATCATATTCATAGCAAGAAATATATTTTGGTTATTTTACCCTCATTTAATGGATCTTATTTACGGAAATGTATGAACCATGTGCTTGTTTTACTTCCTTTGAGTAATAAAACCACCAATTCTCTTGCATGGCCCCGTTATTAAAACATATGCCAGGCCCAGTGCTTAATTTCTAAAGTGGGAGGTCCCGGAGCGCAGACGATGAGTGGCTCCGGTGCGAGAGAAAAAAAACACACACACACACACACTGTTGAACTGTCCGTTTTGACGTTAACGGCGATTTTCACAATGATATCTGCAACATTTCTTAAGGCAAAAACACCACTGTATCATTGTTAATTACACAACATTAGTGGGTTAATTTCCTGCACACCAATTTTCATGTTTTTCCCTTCGATTGTGAGAAAAAAAAGAGTTGTTTCACGCTGAGAGCATCATGCCAGCCAATCAGAATCCTGGAAAAAACATCAACAAATGACACGTGTGACTTCCAGCCTGATTTATGGTTCCGCGTTACACCAACGCAGAGCCTACGGCGGAAGTGATACTAGTAGCTGATTGGCCGATATGTGATCATCATCATCATCATCATCATCATCATCATCATCATCATCATCATCATCATCATCACCATCCTTATCATCATCTTTATCATCACCTTCATCGCCTTCATTGCCTTCATCATCACCTTCATCATCATCACCACCATCATCATCATCATCATCATCATCATCATCGCCACCACCATCATCATCATCATCATCATCACCACCATCACCTTCATCATCATCATCATCACCATCATCATCATCATCATCATCATCCAAGTCAAATTGCACGCGCGAGGTCCCGTTCATCGCTGCTTGCAGCTTTAATTTATATTTATATTTATATATAACTATTTTAACATTTCTAAACACAAAAACACGAAAGTGTCCTTGATAATTCAATAATACAATAGGTTCATGTTAAGGACATCCGTTTTAATTAGTTCTCCTTCGATTATGAGATGTTATTAATGCTCAGTAGGCACAGGAGATTTGTTATGTATTGTTATGAGGCCTATTTCGTGTCTATTTTTGAACAGTTCACTTTGAGCTAGGAAGCTGAAATTCTAGACTCTGTATCAGGAGGTGACTTTCATCCACTGTGCGGATTTTCAGATCTGTGTGACCTTCGGAAGTGTCAAAGGTCACCGCGTCTGTTGCTTTTCGGCCTGCTAAGACTATTTTGTGTCTTTTTTTGCATAGTTCACTAACGCTTTGAGCTAGGAAGCTGAAATTCTAGACTCTGTATCAGGAGGTGACTCTCATCCACTGTGCCGAGGTCCAGACCCATGCGACCTTCGGAAGTGCCAAAGGTCACCGTGTGTGGTGCCTTTTTCGTGCCTTTTTTGTGTGTTTTTTGAATAATTCACTAATGCTTTGAGCTGGGAGACTGATTTTTGACTATGTTGCAATGCAGAAGGCCCTTTGCAAGGATCTTTTGGTCTCGTGGCTGAACGACTTCCACAGAGCTAGTTGGCATTGCAGAGGGTTTACAGAGTTGAGACTTGGCAAGCCCAATTTAAGCCCCATATGGAGGCCACAGGTCAAGTTTTACTTGGTTTGGTCAAATATTGTGGCAACGGTGTCCGTTCGAATGTTGGAAAAGGTGACGTTTCAAAGCCCCACCCATCGAAAAGTACAGGTCTGATCTGCACCAAACTAACGTCTGTCTGATCAGGGGATGCCCCCAAACAACATATAAAAAATTCAGACTCCTAGCTAAAGGCGTTAGTGAATTATGCAAAAAAAGACACAAAATAGGCCCTGTTCCATTAGTCAGGAGGCTCTCAGAGCTAGAGGTTTCTACACCCTCCTAACCAGCCAGAACGTTTTAGAGGAAACACTGTTGCAGAAGTCATAGAAATCTGAATTTTTTATATGTTAGGGTTAGGGTTAGGGTTAGGGTTAGGTAAGGGGGACTGAACCGGCCCACCCGGAGGAGGGCCGGAAATGCACAGGCCTTCCGGCCAAATTTACCCACTAAACCCCTCCCCTTTTATAGGAATTTTGTCCTTTCATCTTTCCCTCCATTCTTGCAAATTGGATTAAACTTGTCTTTCTGTGTCCCTTAATTTTTTGGCTGAATATTCACGACGTTTCGGCAAAAGTGTGCCTTCTTCAGGTGTTTCCTGGCATCAGGGTATTTTTATCATCCTGGAAAAAGTACCTCAGGTAATTTCCTGGCATCAGGGTATTTTTGACTTCCTGGTAAAAAATAATTTTGACATGGCACCTCCTTGAACTTTCCATACATTCACAAAATTACCCTGGTTAAGGTTAGAATTTTGGGTTGGGGTGGGGGGGTTAGGTTGGGGTCAGGTTGGGGTCAGGTTGGGGTCCGGTGGGAAACAGGCCGGAGGCACGGGCGGGTAAGGTAAGGGGGACTGAACCGGCCCACCCGGAGGAGGGCCGGAAATGCACAGGCCTTCCGGCCAAATTTACCCACTAAACCCCTCCCCTTTTATAGGAATTTTGTCCTTTCATCTTTCCCTCCATTCTTGCAAATTGGATTAAACTTGTCTTTCTGTGTCCCTTAATTTTTTGGCTGAATATTCACGACGTTTCGGCAAAAGTGTGCCTTCTTCAGGTGTTTCCTGGCATCAGGGTATTTTTATCATCCTGGAAAAAGTACCTCAGGTAATTTCCTGGCATCAGGGTATTTTTGACTTCCTGGTAAAAAATAATTTTGACATGGCACCCCCTTTAACTTTCCATACATTCACAAAATTACCCTGGTTAAGGTTAGAATTTTGGGTTGGGGTGGGGGGGTCAGGTTGGGGTCAGGTTGGGGTCAGGTTGGGGTCCGGTGGGAAACAGGCCGGAGGCACGGGCGGGTAAGGTAAGGGGGACTGAACCGGCCCACCCGGAGGAGGGCCGGAAATGCACAGGCCTTCCGGCCAAATTTACCCACTAAACCCCTCCCCTTTTATAGGAATTTTGTCCTTTCATCTTTCCCTCCATTCTTGCAAATTGGATTAAACTTGTCTTTCTGTGTCCCTTAATTTTTTGGCTGAATATTCACGACGTTTCGGCAAAAGTGTGCCTTCTTCAGGTGTTTCCTGGCATCAGGGTATTTTTATCATCCTGGAAAAAGTACCTCAGGTAATTTCCTGGCATCAGGGTATTTTTGACTTCCTGGTAAAAAATAATTTTGACATGGCACCCCCTTTAACTTTCCATACATTCACAAAATTACCCTGGTTAAGGTTAGAATTTTGGGTTGGGGTGGGGGGGTCAGGTTGGGGTCAGGTTGGGGTCAGGTTGGGGTCCGGTGGGAAACAGGCCGGAGGCACGGGCGGGTAAGGTAAGGGGGACTGAACCGGCCCACCCGGAGGAGGGCCGGAAATGCACAGGCCTTCTGGCCAAATTTACCCACTAAACCCCTCCCCTTTTATAGGAATTTTGTCCTTTCATCTTTCCCTCCATTCTTGCAAATTGGATTAAACTTGTCTTTCTATTAGTGTGTAGGATTGGAAGATGCGTTATTGCACTTTGTTTGTTTTAAAGAGCTTGCTGCTTTTTTTTTATTTTTCTATAGCAGCTGTCTTAGTTGGGGGGGGTGGGTCGGGGGGATATGTCACTGCCAGAAACTTTGCATTAACTCTTTTCAACTCATTACTTAATGTGGGTCACATTCAACCTCCTTTCCGTTTTCTTTTTTTCTGCCTAGGTCATTGTGCACACCTAATTTTTCTTCTTAGATATTATGAGTAGATACTTGAAGTTGGTGAGCTGGAATGTTAAGCGTCTGAATCACCCTGTTAAAAGGAAGAGGATCTTCTCACATCTAAAACACCTTAAAACAGAAATAGCCTTTCTACAAGAAACTCATATTCGCAGTTCTGATAATAGCCGCCTGTTCCCGAGGTGGTCAGGGCAGAGATTTCACTCCTCCTTTCAAGCTAAGGCCCGAGGAGTTTCAGTTCTGATCAGTCAGGATGTTTCATTTGAGCAGCACAATGTGATTTCTGACAAGTTTGGTCGCTACGTGATCGTTTCTGGGAAATTATTCAATACATTGGTCGTACTTGTGAACGTTTATGCCCCTAATTCAGATGATGCAGTCTTTTTTGAACGACTGTTTTCACTGCTCCCTGACCTTAATACATATTCTCTCATACTGGGTGGTGATTTTAATTGCTGGCTCGACCCAGTCCTAGACCGATCCTCTACCAACCCCGGCACAGCAAGTAAGTCAGCCCGTCTTATTCAGGCGTTCCTTTCTGACTACGGTGTTTGTGATGTGTGGCGTTCTTTACATCCATGTGACAGAGAATACTCCTTTTTCTCACAAGTGCACCACACATACTCGAGGATTGATTATTTTTTTATTGATAATCAACTGATTCCCCTGGTTCATTCCTGTGCTTATCAGAGCATTGTCATTTCCGACCACGCTCCTGTGGTTCTAACCATGTCCCTTCCTGACCTACCTCAGAGAGACAGACAGTGGCGATTCAATTCAACTCTGCTGTCGGACACAAATTTTGTTAAATCTATGGAAACGGAAATAGCCTATTTCCTATCCACGAATATGACTCCAGGAATGTCTAGTCTAACTGTCTGGGACTCCCTCAAGGCTTATCTCCGGGGACAGATTATATCCTACACTGCTAGGGTGAGGCAAAAATCTTATAGGGAGCGATCAGACCTTGCCCGCCAAATCAAAGAGGTCGATGAAGAATATTCTCGGACTAAATCCCCAGATCTTTACAAAAAGCGGCTAGAACTTAAAACTAAATTTGACCTGCTTACCACTCACCCAATTGAACAGTCACTTCTGAAAAGTAAAACCAGGTTTTATGTTTATGGAGACAAATCTGACAAATTATTAGCCAACCAACTTAAAGGCTCTAAGGCTAAACAAAATATTTCTAAGATTCGATTACCAAATGGCCATGTAACTACAGACCACTTACTCATAAATGAAGCATTCAGGGACTTTTATACCCAGCTATACACCTCGGAATCTCAGACTGATCGAGATGAGATTGCAGACTTTTTAAATAGTCTTAGTATTCCCAGTCTTTCACCAGATCTAAGGAAGACATTAGAAGAACCGATATCCCTGATGGAAATTACTCGAGCCATTTCTTCACTGCAGTCGGGTAAATGTCCTGGCCCTGATGGCTTCCCGGCGGAATTTCTAAAGAAATTTTCTACTCTGCTTTCCCCACTGCTATCTACAGTTCTTTCAGAATCCTTCAGCCACGGTTCCCTCCCTCCTTCTTTTTCGGAGGCCTGCATCACCCTCATAGCTAAAAAAGGGAAGGATCCTACTGAATGCGCCTCCTACAGGCCCATCTCCCTATTAAACACAGATGCTAAAATCCTAGCTAAAGTCCTAGCCCATAGGCTGGAGAATGCCCTCCCCACAATTATATCTGAAGACCAAACTGGCTTCATTAAAGGTAGGCAGTCTTACTTCAACACAAGGCGACTGTTCAATATTATCTACTCTGCCTCTGAGGCTATCCCTGAATGCGTTGTCTCTCTGGATGCGGAGAAGGCATTTGATCGCGTCCAATGGGATTATCTCTTTGCTGTGCTGGACAGGTTTGGTTTTGGTCCGAACTTTGCTCTGTGGATTAAACTTCTCTATTTACACCCAACAGCCTCAATTCGTACTAACTCTCAACGGTCAAAACCATTTAATCTGCATCGTGGAACCCGTCAGGGGTGCCCCCTTAGTCCCATGCTTTTTGACATGGCTATCGAACCGCTTGCCACAGCGCTCCGATCTTGTGAGGATGTGTCCGGTATCTGGAGAGGTGGCAGGGAACATAAGGTCTCGCTTTATGCCGATGACCTCTTGCTTTTCATCTCTCACCCTCTGGCCTCATTACCCCCTGCGCTGTCACTTCTCAGTCAGTTTGGGAAACTCTCAGGCTATAAACTGAATCTCAGCAAAAGTGAGCTTTTCCCTACCAATCTCGAATCGCATGCTTTAGACCTTTCCAATTTTCCCTTTAAAATCGCAAATGACAAATTCTCCTATTTAGGCATATCTGTGACAAGGAAACACAAAGATCTGCTCCAAGAGAATCTTATCTCATTGTTAAATGAGACCAAACAAACCCTTACACAATGGTCACCCCTGTCAATGTCTCTTGTGGGTCGCATCAATTCAGTTAAAATGACCATTTTACCTAAATTTTTGTACCTTTTCCAGACCTTACCACTCTTTATTCCTGGTTCTTTTTTTCAGTCCCTTGACTCAGTTATATCTACATACCTATGGCGGGGTAAACGGCCACGTTTGAACAAAACTCACCTTCAAAAAATTAAGTCTGCAGGTGGTCTGGCCCTCCCAAACTTTCGTTATTATTATTGGGCTGCTAACCTGCGCTGCCTTGCATTCTGGTCCTTCTACTGCGACGGCGCTGACCGCCCTGACTGGGTGGCGATGGAGTTACATCCAACTGATGACCTGTCAATTCCTGCCCTACTCGGCTCCTCACTTCCACTTCCTTCACTTAAATCAATCAAAAACCCAGTGGTTAAACATTCTCTTAGAATTTGGGCCCAATTTAGGAAGTTTTTTGGTTTTCACAGCTTCTCTCTTCTTAGCCCCATTGCATCAAATCACTCTTTCAAACCATCCCTTGAGGACCCCACCTTCCAGGAATGGCACAGGAGGGGTATGATTCGTTTTAGAGATATGTTCATAGATGGCACCGTGGCATCTTTTGAGCAGTTAAGTAGTAAATTCAGCCTTCCAAAATCACATTTCTTTAGGTATCTTCAGGCTAGACATTTTGTTCTTTCCCAGACACCCAGCCCTGGTGCATCGATAGGCTCGACCACAGTTGACAAAGTTCTTGCCACAGACCCATTCAAAAAGGGGCTCATTTCGTCTTTCTATGGCATGTTGCTGGATCTTAGGAGTGCCCCTACAGATAAACTCAAAGCAGCATGGGAGCAGGACTTAGGGCTTCCCTTATCAGAGGATACCTGGGAGTCCATACTCAAACTGGTTAATACAACCTCCCTGTGCGCACGTCACTGCTTAATTCAGTTTAAAGTGGTACACAGGGCTCATATTTCAAAAGCAAAGTTATCCTCCATGTACCCAGATATTAGTCCATACTGTGTAAGATGTAAGGTAGCAGAAGCCTCTCTCATCCACATGTACTGGTCCTGCCCATGTCTAAACAAATACTGGATGGAAGTCTTTCATACTCTCTCTCTGGTGCTTAAAATCAGATTAGAACCAAACCCACTGACTGCCCTGTTTGGGGTCATGGAGGGAGGAAGGAAGTTAACCACTGCACAGGGGCACACTTTGTCTTTTGCCTCCCTTTTGGCTCGTCGGGCAATTCTGTTCAGGTGGAAGGATCCCTTCCCTCCTACTCGTGCGCAATGGCTGGAAGACATCATGTCCTGCTTAAAACTGGAGAAAATTAGATACTCGCTTCAGCAATCAAATAAGTTCCAGAAAGTGTGGGGACCTTTTCTAGAAGCATTCCAGACCCTGTGAACTATACTTCATATTTCTTTTATATTCCTAGTGCAGGCTTTTGATGTTAGAGTGACCTCATATTGTGATTAGTAATCTGGCAGTGACAGGGGAGGGATTAGTTTGGTCTGTAGTTTGTTTTTGTTACTATTTTATATTTTTTCATACTGTTTAATTGTTTTTTATATTCTGTACACTGGTGTATGCTATGATTAACATGCCCATGCCTAATCAAAATATTTGTAATTGACATGCAGCATTTCACCTTTTCTATTTTGTGAAAATTTTAATAAAAAGATCTTGAATTAAAAAAACTTGTCTTTCTGTGTCCCTTAATTTTTTGGCTGAATATTCACGACGTTTCGGCAAAAGTGTGCCTTCTTCAGGTGTTTCCTGGCATCAGGGTATTTTTATCATCCTGGAAAAAGTACCTCAGGTAATTTCCTGGCATCAGGGTATTTTTGACTTCCTGGTAAAAAATAATTTTGACATGGCACCCCCTTTAACTTTCCATACATTCACAAAATTACCCTGGTTAAGGTTAGAATTTTGGGTTGGGGTGGGGGGGTCAGGTTGGGGTCAGGTTGGGGTCAGGTTGGGGTCCGGTGGGAAACAGGCCGGAGGCACGGGCGGGTAAGGTAAGGGGGACTGAACCGGCCCACCCGGAGGAGGGCCGGAAATGCACAGGCCTTCCGGCCAAATTTACCCACTAAACCCCTCCCCTTTTATAGGAATTTTGTCCTTTCATCTTTCCCTCCATTCTTGCAAATTGGATTAAACTTGTCTTTCTGTGTCCCTTAATTTTTTGGCTGAATATTCACGACGTTTCGGCAAAAGTGTGCCTTCTTCAGGTGTTTCCTGGCATCAGGGTATTTTTATCATCCTGGAAAAAGTACCTCAGGTAATTTCCTGGCATCAGGGTATTTTTGACTTCCTGGTAAAAAATAATTTTGACATGGCACCCCCTTTAACTTTCCATACATTCACAAAATTACCCTGGTTAAGGTTAGAATTTTGGGTTGGGGTGGGGGGGTCAGGTTGGGGTCAGGTTGGGGTCAGGTTGGGGTCCGGTGGGAAACAGGCCGGAGGCACGGGCGGGTAAGGTAAGGGGGACTGAACCGGCCCACCCGGAGGAGGGCCGGAAATGCACAGGCCTTCCGGCCAAATTTACCCACTAAACCCCTCCCCTTTTATAGGAATTTTGTCCTTTCATCTTTCCCTCCATTCTTGCAAATTGGATTAAACTTGTCTTTCTGTGTCCCTTAATTTTTTGGCTGAATATTCACGACGTTTCGGCAAAAGTGTGCCTTCTTCAGGTGTTTCCTGGCATCAGGGTATTTTTATCATCCTGGAAAAAGTACCTCAGGTAATTTCCTGGCATCAGGGTATTTTTGACTTCCTGGTAAAAAATAATTTTGACATGGCACCCCCTTTAACTTTCCATACATTCACAAAATTACCCTGGTTAAGGTTAGAATTTTGGGTTGGGGTGGGGGGGTCAGGTTGGGGTCAGGTTGGGGTCAGGTTGGGGTCCGGTGGGAAACAGGCCGGAGGCACGGGCGGGTAAGGTAAGGGGGACTCAACCGGCCCACCCGGAGGAGGGCCGGAAATGCACAGGCCTTCCGGCCAAATTTACCCACTAAACCCCTCCCCTTTTATAGGAATTTTGTCCTTTCATCTTTCCCTCCATTCTTGCAAATTGGATTAAACTTGTCTTTCTGTGTCCCTTAATTTTTTGGCTGAATATTCACGACGTTTCGGCAAAAGTGTGCCTTCTTCAGGTGTTTCCTGGCATCAGGGTATTTTTATCATCCTGGAAAAAGTACCTCAGGTAATTTCCTGGCATCAGGGTATTTTTGACTTCCTGGTAAAAAATAATTTTGACATGGCACCCCCTTTAACTTTCCATACATTCACAAAATTACCCTGGTTAAGGTTAGAATTTTGGGTTGGGGTGGGGGGGTCAGGTTGGGGTCAGGTTGGGGTCAGGTTGGGGTCCGGTGGGAAACAGGCCGGAGGCACGGGCGGGTAAGGTAAGGGGGACTGAACCGGCCCACCCGGAGGAGGGCCGGAAATGCACAGGCCTTCCGGCCAAATTTACCCACTAAACCCCTCCCCTTTTATAGGAATTTTGTCCTTTCATCTTTCCCTCCATTCTTGCAAATTGGATTAAACTTGTCTTTCTGTGTCCCTTAATTTTTTGGCTGAATATTCACGACGTTTCGGCAAAAGTGTGCCTTCTTCAGGTGTTTCCTGGCATCAGGGTATTTTTATCATCCTGGAAAAAGTACCTCAGGTAAGGGTTAGGGTTAGGGTTAGGGGTTAGGGGTTAGGGGTTAGGGGTTAGGGTTAGGGGTTAGGGTTAGGGTTAGGGTTAGGATAGGGGCTGAGTGCCACTTTGGAATCTTTGATAGGGTTAGGGTTAGGGTTAGGGTTAGGGTTAGGGTTAGGGTTAGGGTTAGGGTTAGGATAGGGGCTGAGTGCCACTTTGGAATCTTTGATTTGACCCCCTAAACAGTGGATCATTTGCTCTACACTTCGGCTACCCCCCCATTTTCGGGTACCCTGATTCCAGTAATACTAATGAGGAAGGGGTGGGACCTTGTCTTCTCGTCCAATCAGCGAAAAGCAAGTTCAAAGGTCTGTAACTTTTGCTAGGAGTGGATCATTTGCTCATGGATGGTACCATTGGAAAGCTCGTGGTCGTATTATGTTCGACGGAAGCAGTTTCCAAGTCTCTACGACCTTCCGTTCGGAAGTTATGACCGGAAATGTGTATCGCATTGAAAATGAATGGAGCGAAAATTTCCTGAAATTTGACTAAGTGTTTTGGTGAAAAAAGTTCCCCCAGAAAGTGTTTAGGAGCACGTTTTAGGCCATTTGGAGTCGATATGTACCTATAAACAAATTTTTTTAGGGAAAAAAAATTGTGAAATTTGACGAAAATTTCCTGAAATTTGACTAAGTGTTTTGGTGAAAAAGGTTCGGGTTAGGGTTAGGGTTAGGGTTAGGGTTAGGGTTAGGGTAGGGGCTGAGTGCCACTTTGGAATCTTTGATTTGACCCCCTAAACAGTGGGTTAGGGTTAGGGTTAGGGTTTGTGTTCAACGGCTAGGGTTAGGGTTAGGGTTAGGGTTAGGGTTAGGGTTAGGGTTAGGATAGGGGCTGAGTGCCACTTTGGAATCTTTGATTTGACCCCCTAAACAGTGGATCATTTGCTCTACACTTCGGCTACCCCCCCATTTTCGGGTACCCTGATTCCAGTAATACTAATGAGGAAGGGGTGGGACCTTGTCTTCTCGTCCAATCAGCGAAAAGCAAGTTCAAAGGTCTGTAACTTTTGCTAGGAGTGGATCATTTGCTCATGGATGGTACCATTGGAAAGCTCGTGGTCGTATTATGTTCGACGGAAGCAGTTTCCAAGTCTCTACGACCTTCCGTTCGGAAGTTATGACCGGAAATGTGTATCGCATTGAAAATGAATGGAGCGAAAATTTCCTGAAATTTGACTAAGTGTTTTGGTGAAAAAAGTTCCCCCAGAAAGTGTTTAGGAGCACGTTTTAGGCCATTTGGAGTCGATATGTACCTATAAACAAATTTTTTTAGGGAAAAAAAATTGTGAAATTTGACGAAAATTTCCTGAAATTTGACTAAGTGTTTTGGTGAAAAAGGTTCGGGTTAGGGTTAGGGTTAGGGTTAGGGTTAGGGTTAGGGTAGGGGCTGAGTGCCACTTTGGAATCTTTGATTTGACCCCCTAAACAGTGGGTTAGGGTTAGGGTTAGGGTTTGTGTTCAACGGCTAGGGTTAGGGTTAGGGTTAGGGTTAGGGTTAGGGTTAGATGTTTGAAGCTCTCTCGATGAACCCCCTGCTTCGTCCGACGACTGGGCAGTTTGCAGGGTTCAAAGGCAATGCACTGGCCGACGCACGTCGTCCGCATCTCTCCGTTCCATTTTCGCACCATCCCTTAGTAAAACAAAGTTCATAACAAAATGGAGACTCCCTCAGAGTACTAGAAAAATTATTTTGTAAAAATATGGGAACTCCCCTTTAAGTTCTGAAAAAAATGTTTTGTGTGTTCCTGTGTGTTTGTAAAATTGTGGGGACCCCCCTTAAAGTTCTGGAAATAATATGTCTTTGTAAAAACGTGGGAACCTCCTTTAGAGTTCTGGAAATCATATCTGTTTGTAACAATGTGGGAATCACCCTTAGATTTCTGGAAATATGTGTTTGTACAAAAGTGGGAACCACCCTTAGATCTCTGGAAATAATATGTGTTTGTAAAAAAGTGGGAACCACCCTTATATTTCTGAAAAAAATATATATATACCAAATATGTAATATAATAAAATAATGTTTGTAAAGATTTGGGAGCCTCCCTCAGATTTCTAGAAAAAAAATTGTAAAAAAATGTAAAAATGTGGAGGTTTGAGAAGGGACAGGGCCAGGGAGAGGTGTCTGGACGGACAGCGCTTTCCCCCGCCGGACCGGGCTGTTACCCTGTCCCTCTCACTCCCACGCAGTGCGAGGGAAGGAAAGAGAAGGATGGAGTCCTTTATAGTTCTGAAAAAAATTTGTAAAAAAATTGTGAAAAAAATGTGGAGAAGGGACAGGGCCAGGGAGAGGTGTCGGGACGGACAGAACTCTCCCCCGCCGGACCGGGCTGTTACCCTGTCCCTCTCACTCCCACGCTGTGCGAGGGAAGGAAAGAGAAGGATGGAATCCTGAATTTCCTGGTGCGATCCAAGTCAGGGTGAGGTTGGGGTTAAGGTTAGGGTGGGTTTGGGTTAGGGTTAGGGTTCTGGTGGGGGGAAGGGTTAAGGTTAGGATTTGGGAAAGGGTTAGGGTTAGGTTGGGGAAGGGTTAGGGTTCGGTGGGGGAAGGGTTAAGGTTAGGATTTGGGAAAGGGTTAGGGTTAGGTTGGGGAAAGGTTATGGTGGGGGGAAGGGTTAAGGTTAGGATTTGGGAAAGGGTTAGGGTTAGGTTGGGGAAGGGGTATGGTTATGGTGGGGGGAAGGGTTAAGGTTAGGATCTGGGAAAGGGTTAGGCTTAGGGACTGGAGGGAAGAGTTAGGGGACGCCATCCAGGCTGCAGTTGACAGGTCCTTCGGGATAAAAATCTATTTCCATCCAGCAATAATCTATTTATTTATCTATTATATTTCCAATGCTATTCAGCAATAATCTATTTATTTCCCTATTTTATGTCTAATTTATCCTATTTATAGGACACATCATCAGTAGTGAACCCCGGGATCACGGGGTGTTTCGGCCATTACCACTAGACACCCTCACCCAAGGGGTGGCCCCGCACGGGATGATCAATTCCCACGGTGTGTCCGTTTTAATATAAAGATAAGCTAAATTCTAATTTTATAAGTTAATATTGCAGAGTTAAAGTTATTATAATTACGGTAGGAAGGCTATATTTTGTTATATATTACAAAACTTATTATATGATTATTTATTATTATTATCGTGAATTGGAAAAAAAAAAAAAAAAAAAAAAAAAAAAAAAAAAAAAAAAAAAAAAAAAAAATATATATATAATTTATTTAAACATTATTATTATTATTATTATTATTATTATTTTTCAAAAATAAGGTAAACTTTTTCATGAAAAAGGCATACTTACCGCTGAATTCCAGCACAGGAGGGTCTGTGACATCACAAGGCCGCCCCCACCTTTTTTTTGGAGAAAGGTGATGAAGAGGAAGGATGAAGAGTTGTCCTCTTCACCCCTTCATCCATGGCAAAGTAATTCTGTGCCTCATACACCGCATGACAACAGAATTTGTGAAAACCCGTTTTTTAGACTGGGCTGTGAGTGGAGGTCATATTTCTTACAGTCCTACTCCGTTATGGTTTCAAAAAAAAATGTTTTAAAAAACCTATAATTAGTAAGATCTCATTTAGAGCTGTCAGAAAATACCCCATGTGTCCATATTTTTATTTGTAATTACAGAGTTATTAAGATAATTAGGTCTCCCGTAGGTGTTACCCAGAATTCAACTGGGTTTTCTAATCGTCTAATATGGTAAAAGTAAAATTGAAATTACTCAGCTCCCCTTACTGCTAAATTTTTAAAAAGAGGGGGGTCTCTTTGTTATGGAATAAGGGTCCTAATTAAGGCTGTTACGCCCGCTTTTAACCACTAGGGAGTATTTAATCATTAAAAGAATCACCAGTATTTTCTATCCTCATTAAATCTTTTCTTTTTCTGCTGTATCCGGGTAATCCGGGGAATTAAATAAGCATGTTATATATGTATATATTTAATAATTCAAATAATCACCAGTATTTTCTATCCTAATTAAATCTTTTCTTTTTCTGTTGCATCCGGGTAATCCGGTAAATTTTTAGAAACCTAAATAATCACGTTATATATGTATATTTTTATGTTTATATTTTTATATTTATATATTTATATTCGTATATATTTATATTTGTATGTATTTATATATTTATATTTGTATATATTTATATATTTAATAATTAAAATAATCCCCTGTATTTCTAATCTTTAACAATGGTAATATTTAATTACTAAAATAATTTCAATCTCTAATACGTTTTAATAATTATTAAAAAATGCTTTTGTATTTGTACTCTGTTTTAATGGTAGTATTTGAATCCTTGAAAGGACTCATCTTTCTTTTCAGTCCGCCTTACTAGATCATATTCTGGCTTGATTGTCGATGTCTTTAGAAACGTAATCCTTTTTAATTCGTGTTCTGGTTTGATTGTTGTTAAGTCTTTCATCCATATTCTGGTTTAGTTATCGATGTTTTTCTTTAATCCATATTCTGGTTTAGTTATCCATGTTTTTCCTTAATCCATATTATGGTTTAGTTATCCATGTTTTTCCTTAATCCATATTCTGGGTTAGTTATCGATGTTTTTCTTTAATCCTTATTCTGGGTTAGTTATCCACGTTTTTCTTTAATCCCTATTCTGGTTTAGTTATCGATGTTTTACTTTCATCCATATTCTGGTTTAGTAATCGATGTTTTACTTTCATCCACATTATGGGTTAGTTATCCATGTTTTTCCTTAATCCCTATTCTGGTTTAGTTATCGATGTTTTACTTTCATCCATATTCTGGTTTAGTAATCGATGTTTTACTTTCATCCACATTATGGGTTAGTTATCCATGTTTTTCCTTAATCCATATTCTGGTTTAGTTATCGATGTTTTACTTTCATCCATATTCTGGTTTAGTTATCGATGTTTTTCTTTAATCCTTATTCTGGGTTAGTTATCCATGTTTTTCTTGAATCCCTATTATGGTTTAGTTATCCATGATTTTCTTTAATCCATATTCTGGTTTAGTTCTCGATGTTTTTCTTTAATCCTTATTCTGGGTTAGTTATCCATGTTTTTCTTTAATCCCTATTATGGTTTAGTTATCGATGTTTTACTTTCATCCATATTCTGGTTTAGTTATCGATGTTTTTCTTTAATCCTTATTCTGGGTTAGTTATACATGTTTTTCCTTAATCCATATTCTGGTTTAGTTATCGATGTTTTATTTTCATCCATATTCTGGTTTAGTTATCGATGTTTTTGTTTGTTTATTATTGAGTCTTTAAAGACTTAATTATTTCTCATTCATATTCCGGTTTGGTTATCGAGTCTTTTGAGACTTAACGTCTTCCTGATACGTTTAAACGGTAATATTTTAATTCTTTCAGGATTGACTCATATATTCACTTCATTTTAATGGTCCATATTCTGGTTTAATTATCATTGTGTCTTTAAGGAATGACCAGTATTTTCAGTCAGTTTTAATAGTCCATTTTCCATCTTCTGGTTCAGTTTTCATCTTTGTGTAGGAGCAAGGAGGAACGTTGGGGATGGTGCTAACCTGGCTTGTGTGTTCAGAGAGATCGCTGTCCGAAGGCACGGGCTAAGGTTAGATGTTTGAAGCTCTCTCGATGAACCCCCTGCTTCGTCCGACGACTGGGCAGTTTGCAGGGTTCAAAGGCAATGCACTGGCCGACGCACGTCGTCCGCATCTCTCCGTTCCATTTTCGCACCATCCCTTAGTAAAACAAAGTTCATAACAAAATGGAGACTCCCTCAGAGTACTAGAAAAATTATTTTGTAAAAATATGGGAACTCCCCTTTAAGTTCTGAAAAAAATGTTTTGTGTGTTCCTGTGTGTTTGTAAAATTGTGGGGACCCCCCTTAAAGTTCTGGAAATAATATGTCTTTGTAAAAACGTGGGAACCTCCTTTAGAGTTCTGGAAATCATATCTGTTTGTAACAATGTGGGAATCACCCTTAGATTTCTGGAAATATGTGTTTGTACAAAAGTGGGAACCACCCTTAGATCTCTGGAAATAATATGTGTTTGTAAAAAAGTGGGAACCACCCTTATATTTCTGAAAAAAATATATATATACCAAATATGTAATATAATAAAATAATGTTTGTAAAGATTTGGGAGCCTCCCTCAGATTTCTAGAAAAAAAATTGTAAAAAAATGTAAAAATGTGGAGGTTTGAGAAGGGACAGGGCCAGGGAGAGGTGTCTGGACGGACAGCGCTTTCCCCCGCCGGACCGGGCTGTTACCCTGTCCCTCTCACTCCCACGCAGTGCGAGGGAAGGAAAGAGAAGGATGGAGTCCTTTATAGTTCTGAAAAAAATTTGTAAAAAAATTGTGAAAAAAATGTGGAGAAGGGACAGGGCCAGGGAGAGGTGTCGGGACGGACAGAACTCTCCCCCGCCGGACCGGGCTGTTACCCTGTCCCTCTCACTCCCACGCTGTGCGAGGGAAGGAAAGAGAAGGATGGAATCCTGAATTTCCTGGTGCGATCCAAGTCAGGGTGAGGTTGGGGTTAAGGTTAGGGTGGGTTTGGGTTAGGGTTAGGGTTCTGGTGGGGGGAAGGGTTAAGGTTAGGATTTGGGAAAGGGTTAGGGTTAGGTTGGGGAAGGGTTAGGGTTCGGTGGGGGAAGGGTTAAGGTTAGGATTTGGGAAAGGGTTAGGGTTAGGTTGGGGAAAGGTTATGGTGGGGGGAAGGGTTAAGGTTAGGATTTGGGAAAGGGTTAGGGTTAGGTTGGGGAAGGGGTATGGTTATGGTGGGGGGAAGGGTTAAGGTTAGGATCTGGGAAAGGGTTAGGCTTAGGGACTGGAGGGAAGAGTTAGGGGACGCCATCCAGGCTGCAGTTGACAGGTCCTTCGGGATAAAAATCTATTTCCATCCAGCAATAATCTATTTATTTATCTATTATATTTCCAATGCTATTCAGCAATAATCTATTTATTTCCCTATTTTATGTCTAATTTATCCTATTTATAGGACACATCATCAGTAGTGAACCCCGGGATCACGGGGTGTTTCGGCCATTACCACTAGACACCCTCACCCAAGGGGTGGCCCCGCACGGGATGATCAATTCCCACGGTGTGTCCGTTTTAATATAAAGATAAGCTAAATTCTAATTTTATAAGTTAATATTGCAGAGTTAAAGTTATTATAATTACGGTAGGAAGGCTATATTTTGTTATATATTACAAAACTTATTATATGATTATTTATTATTATTATCGTGAATTGGAAAAAAAAAAAAAAAAAAAAAAAAAAAAAAAAAAAAAAAAAAAAAAAAAAAATATATATATAATTTATTTAAACATTATTATTATTATTATTATTATTATTATTTTTCAAAAATAAGGTAAACTTTTTCATGAAAAAGGCATACTTACCGCTGAATTCCAGCACAGGAGGGTCTGTGACATCACAAGGCCGCCCCCACCTTTTTTTTGGAGAAAGGTGATGAAGAGGAAGGATGAAGAGTTGTCCTCTTCACCCCTTCATCCATGGCAAAGTAATTCTGTGCCTCATACACCGCATGACAACAGAATTTGTGAAAACCCGTTTTTTAGACTGGGCTGTGAGTGGAGGTCATATTTCTTACAGTCCTACTCCGTTATGGTTTCAAAAAAAAATGTTTTAAAAAACCTATAATTAGTAAGATCTCATTTAGAGCTGTCAGAAAATACCCCATGTGTCCATATTTTTATTTGTAATTACAGAGTTATTAAGATAATTAGGTCTCCCGTAGGTGTTACCCAGAATTCAACTGGGTTTTCTAATCGTCTAATATGGTAAAAGTAAAATTGAAATTACTCAGCTCCCCTTACTGCTAAATTTTTAAAAAGAGGGGGGTCTCTTTGTTATGGAATAAGGGTCCTAATTAAGGCTGTTACGCCCGCTTTTAACCACTAGGGAGTATTTAATCATTAAAAGAATCACCAGTATTTTCTATCCTCATTAAATCTTTTCTTTTTCTGCTGTATCCGGGTAATCCGGGGAATTAAATAAGCATGTTATATATGTATATATTTAATAATTCAAATAATCACCAGTATTTTCTATCCTAATTAAATCTTTTCTTTTTCTGTTGCATCCGGGTAATCCGGTAAATTTTTAGAAACCTAAATAATCACGTTATATATGTATATTTTTATGTTTATATTTTTATATTTATATATTTATATTCGTATATATTTATATTTGTATGTATTTATATATTTATATTTGTATATATTTATATATTTAATAATTAAAATAATCCCCTGTATTTCTAATCTTTAACAATGGTAATATTTAATTACTAAAATAATTTCAATCTCTAATACGTTTTAATAATTATTAAAAAATGCTTTTGTATTTGTACTCTGTTTTAATGGTAGTATTTGAATCCTTGAAAGGACTCATCTTTCTTTTCAGTCCGCCTTACTAGATCATATTCTGGCTTGATTGTCGATGTCTTTAGAAACGTAATCCTTTTTAATTCGTGTTCTGGTTTGATTGTTGTTAAGTCTTTCATCCATATTCTGGTTTAGTTATCGATGTTTTTCTTTAATCCATATTCTGGTTTAGTTATCCATGTTTTTCCTTAATCCATATTATGGTTTAGTTATCCATGTTTTTCCTTAATCCATATTCTGGGTTAGTTATCGATGTTTTTCTTTAATCCTTATTCTGGGTTAGTTATCCACGTTTTTCTTTAATCCCTATTCTGGTTTAGTTATCGATGTTTTACTTTCATCCATATTCTGGTTTAGTAATCGATGTTTTACTTTCATCCACATTATGGGTTAGTTATCCATGTTTTTCCTTAATCCCTATTCTGGTTTAGTTATCGATGTTTTACTTTCATCCATATTCTGGTTTAGTAATCGATGTTTTACTTTCATCCACATTATGGGTTAGTTATCCATGTTTTTCCTTAATCCATATTCTGGTTTAGTTATCGATGTTTTACTTTCATCCATATTCTGGTTTAGTTATCGATGTTTTTCTTTAATCCTTATTCTGGGTTAGTTATCCATGTTTTTCTTGAATCCCTATTATGGTTTAGTTATCCATGATTTTCTTTAATCCATATTCTGGTTTAGTTCTCGATGTTTTTCTTTAATCCTTATTCTGGGTTAGTTATCCATGTTTTTCTTTAATCCCTATTATGGTTTAGTTATCGATGTTTTACTTTCATCCATATTCTGGTTTAGTTATCGATGTTTTTCTTTAATCCTTATTCTGGGTTAGTTATACATGTTTTTCCTTAATCCATATTCTGGTTTAGTTATCGATGTTTTATTTTCATCCATATTCTGGTTTAGTTATCGATGTTTTTGTTTGTTTATTATTGAGTCTTTAAAGACTTAATTATTTCTCATTCATATTCCGGTTTGGTTATCGAGTCTTTTGAGACTTAACGTCTTCCTGATACGTTTAAACGGTAATATTTTAATTCTTTCAGGATTGACTCATATATTCACTTCATTTTAATGGTCCATATTCTGGTTTAATTATCATTGTGTCTTTAAGGAATGACCAGTATTTTCAGTCAGTTTTAATAGTCCATTTTCCATCTTCTGGTTCAGTTTTCATCTTTGTGTAGGAGCAAGGAGGAACGTTGGGGATGGTGCTAACCTGGCTTGTGTGTTCAGAGAGATCGCTGTCCGAAGGCACGGGCTAAGGTTAGATGTTTGAAGCTCTCTCGATGAACCCCCTGCTTCGTCCGACGACTGGGCAGTTTGCAGGGTTCAAAGGCAATGCACTGGCCGACGCACGTCGTCCGCATCTCTCCGTTCCATTTTCGCACCATCCCTTAGTAAAACAAAGTTCATAACAAAATGGAGACTCCCTCAGAGTACTAGAAAAATTATTTTGTAAAAATATGGGAACTCCCCTTTAAGTTCTGAAAAAAATGTTTTGTGTGTTCCTGTGTGTTTGTAAAATTGTGGGGACCCCCCTTAAAGTTCTGGAAATAATATGTCTTTGTAAAAACGTGGGAACCTCCTTTAGAGTTCTGGAAATCATATCTGTTTGTAACAATGTGGGAATCACCCTTAGATTTCTGGAAATATGTGTTTGTACAAAAGTGGGAACCACCCTTAGATCTCTGGAAATAATATGTGTTTGTAAAAAAGTGGGAACCACCCTTATATTTCTGAAAAAAATATATATATACCAAATATGTAATATAATAAAATAATGTTTGTAAAGATTTGGGAGCCTCCCTCAGATTTCTAGAAAAAAAATTGTAAAAAAATGTAAAAATGTGGAGGTTTGAGAAGGGACAGGGCCAGGGAGAGGTGTCTGGACGGACAGCGCTTTCCCCCGCCGGACCGGGCTGTTACCCTGTCCCTCTCACTCCCACGCAGTGCGAGGGAAGGAAAGAGAAGGATGGAGTCCTTTATAGTTCTGAAAAAAATTTGTAAAAAAATTGTGAAAAAAATGTGGAGAAGGGACAGGGCCAGGGAGAGGTGTCGGGACGGACAGAACTCTCCCCCGCCGGACCGGGCTGTTACCCTGTCCCTCTCACTCCCACGCTGTGCGAGGGAAGGAAAGAGAAGGATGGAATCCTGAATTTCCTGGTGCGATCCAAGTCAGGGTGAGGTTGGGGTTAAGGTTAGGGTGGGTTTGGGTTAGGGTTAGGGTTCTGGTGGGGGGAAGGGTTAAGGTTAGGATTTGGGAAAGGGTTAGGGTTAGGTTGGGGAAGGGTTAGGGTTCGGTGGGGGAAGGGTTAAGGTTAGGATTTGGGAAAGGGTTAGGGTTAGGTTGGGGAAAGGTTATGGTGGGGGGAAGGGTTAAGGTTAGGATTTGGGAAAGGGTTAGGGTTAGGTTGGGGAAGGGGTATGGTTATGGTGGGGGGAAGGGTTAAGGTTAGGATCTGGGAAAGGGTTAGGCTTAGGGACTGGAGGGAAGAGTTAGGGGACGCCATCCAGGCTGCAGTTGACAGGTCCTTCGGGATAAAAATCTATTTCCATCCAGCAATAATCTATTTATTTATCTATTATATTTCCAATGCTATTCAGCAATAATCTATTTATTTCCCTATTTTATGTCTAATTTATCCTATTTATAGGACACATCATCAGTAGTGAACCCCGGGATCACGGGGTGTGTCGGCCATTACCACTAGACACCCTCACCCAAGGGGTGGCCCCGCACGGGATGATCAATTCCCACGGTGTGTCCGTTTTAATATAAAGATAAGCTAAATTCTAATTTTATAAGTTAATATTGCAGAGTTAAAGTTATTATAATTACGGTAGGAAGGCTATATTTTGTTATATATTACAAAACTTATTATATGATTATTTATTATTATTATCGTGAATTGGAAAAAAAAAAAAAAAAAAAAAAAAAAAAAAAAAAAAAAAAAAAAAAAATATATATATAATTTATTTAAACATTATTATTATTATTATTATTATTATTATTATTTTTCAAAAATAAGGTAAACTTTTTCATGAAAAAGGCATACTTACCGCTGAATTCCAGCACAGGAGGGTCTGTGACATCACAAGGCCGCCCCCACCTTTTTTTTGGAGAAAGGTGATGAAGAGGAAGGATGAAGAGTTGTCCTCTTCACCCCTTCATCCATGGCAAAGTAATTCTGTGCCTCATACACCGCATGACAACAGAATTTGTGAAAACCCGTTTTTTAGACTGGGCTGTGAGTGGAGGTCATATTTCTTACAGTCCTACTCCGTTATGGTTTCAAAAAAAATGTTTTAAAAAACCTATAATTAGTAAGATCTCATTTAGAGCTGTCAGAAAATACCCCATGTGTCCATATTTTTATTTGTAATTACAGAGTTATTAAGATAATTAGGTCTCCCGTAGGTGTTACCCAGAATTCAACTGGGTTTTCTAATCGTCTAATATGGTAAAAGTAAAATTGAAATTACTCAGCTCCCCTTACTGCTAAATTTTTAAAAAGAGGGGGGTCTCTTTGTTATGGAATAAGGGTCCTAATTAAGGCTGTTACGCCCGCTTTTAACCACTAGGGAGTATTTAATCATTAAAAGAATCACCAGTATTTTCTATCCTCATTAAATCTTTTCTTTTTCTGCTGTATCCGGGTAATCCGGGGAATTAAATAAGCATGTTATATATGTATATATTTAATAATTCAAATAATCACCAGTATTTTCTATCCTAATTAGGGTTAGGGTTAGGGTTAGGGTTAGGGTTAGGGTTAGGGTTAGGGTTAGGGTTAGGGTTAGGGTTAGGATAGGGGCTGAGTGCCACTTTGGAATCTTTGATTTGACCCCCTAAACAGTGGATCATTTGCTCTACACTTCGGCTACCCCCCCATTTTCGGGTACCCTGATTCCAGTAATACTAATGAGGAAGGGGTGGGACCTTGTCTTCTCGTCCAATCAGCGAAAAGCAAGTTCAAAGGTCTGTAACTTTTGCTAGGAGTGGATCATTTGCTCATGGATGGTACCATTGGAAAGCTCGTGGTCGTATTATGTTCGACGGAAGCAGTTTCCAAGTCTCTACGACCTTCCGTTCGGAAGTTATGACCGGAAATGTGTATCGCATTGAAAATGAATGGAGCGAAAATTTCCTGAAATTTGACTAAGTGTTTTGGTGAAAAAAGTTCCCCCAGAAAGTGTTTAGGAGCACGTTTTAGGCCATTTGGAGTCGATATGTACCTATAAACAAATTTTTTTAGGGAAAAAAAATTGTGAAATTTGACGAAAATTTCCTGAAATTTGACTAAGTGTTTTGGTGAAAAAGGTTCGGGTTAGGGTTAGGGTTAGGGTTAGGGTTAGGGTTAGGGTAGGGGCTGAGTGCCACTTTGGAATCTTTGATTTGACCCCCTAAACAGTGGGTTAGGGTTAGGGTTAGGGTTTGTGTTCAACGGCTAGGGTTAGGGTTAGGGTTAGGGTTAGGGTTAGGGTTAGGGTTAGGGTTAGGGTTAGGGGTTAGGGTTAGGGGTTAGGGTTAGGGTTAGGGTTAGGGTTAGGGTTAGGGTTAGGGTTAGGGTTAGGTTAGGTTAGGGTTAGGTTAGGGTTAGGGTTAGGGTTAGGGTTAGGGTTAGGGTTAGGGTTAGGGTTAGGGTTAGGGTTAGGGTTAGGGTTAGGGTTAGGGTTAGGATAGGGGCTGAGTGCCACTTTGGAATCTTTGATTTGACCCCCTAAACAGTGGATCATTTGCTCTACACTTCGGCTACCCCCCCATTTTCGGGTACCCTGATTCCAGTAATACTAATGAGGAAGGGGTGGGACCTTGTCTTCTCGTCCAATCAGCGAAAAGCAAGTTCAAAGGTCTGTAACTTTTGCTAGGAGTGGATCATTTGCTCATGGATGGTACCATTGGAAAGCTCGTGGTCGTATTATGTTCGACGGAAGCAGTTTCCAAGTCTCTACGACCTTCCGTTCGGAAGTTATGACCGGAAATGTGTATCGCATTGAAAATGAATGGAGCGAAAATTTCCTGAAATTTGACTAAGTGTTTTGGTGAAAAAAGTTCCCCCAGAAAGTGTTTAGGAGCACGTTTTAGGCCATTTGGAGTCGATATGTACCTATAAACAAATTTTTTTAGGGAAAAAAAATTGTGAAATTTGACGAAAATTTCCTGAAATTTGACTAAGTGTTTTGGTGAAAAAGGTTCGGGTTAGGGTTAGGGTTAGGGTTAGGGTTAGGGTTAGGGTAGGGGCTGAGTGCCACTTTGGAATCTTTGATTTGACCCCCTAAACAGTGGGTTAGGGTTAGGGTTAGGGTTTGTGTTCAACGGCTAGGGTTAGGGTTAGGGTTAGGGTTAGGGTTAGGGTTAGATGTTTGAAGCTCTCTCGATGAACCCCCTGCTTCGTCCGACGACTGGGCAGTTTGCAGGGTTCAAAGGCAATGCACTGGCCGACGCACGTCGTCCGCATCTCTCCGTTCCATTTTCGCACCATCCCTTAGTAAAACAAAGTTCATAACAAAATGGAGACTCCCTCAGAGTACTAGAAAAATTATTTTGTAAAAATATGGGAACTCCCCTTTAAGTTCTGAAAAAAATGTTTTGTGTGTTCCTGTGTGTTTGTAAAATTGTGGGGACCCCCCTTAAAGTTCTGGAAATAATATGTCTTTGTAAAAACGTGGGAACCTCCTTTAGAGTTCTGGAAATCATATCTGTTTGTAACAATGTGGGAATCACCCTTAGATTTCTGGAAATATGTGTTTGTACAAAAGTGGGAACCACCCTTAGATCTCTGGAAATAATATGTGTTTGTAAAAAAGTGGGAACCACCCTTATATTTCTGAAAAAAATATATATATACCAAATATGTAATATAATAAAATAATGTTTGTAAAGATTTGGGAGCCTCCCTCAGATTTCTAGAAAAAAAATTGTAAAAAAATGTAAAAATGTGGAGGTTTGAGAAGGGACAGGGCCAGGGAGAGGTGTCTGGACGGACAGCGCTTTCCCCCGCCGGACCGGGCTGTTACCCTGTCCCTCTCACTCCCACGCAGTGCGAGGGAAGGAAAGAGAAGGATGGAGTCCTTTATAGTTCTGAAAAAAATTTGTAAAAAAATTGTGAAAAAAATGTGGAGAAGGGACAGGGCCAGGGAGAGGTGTCGGGACGGACAGAACTCTCCCCCGCCGGACCGGGCTGTTACCCTGTCCCTCTCACTCCCACGCTGTGCGAGGGAAGGAAAGAGAAGGATGGAATCCTGAATTTCCTGGTGCGATCCAAGTCAGGGTGAGGTTGGGGTTAAGGTTAGGGTGGGTTTGGGTTAGGGTTAGGGTTCTGGTGGGGGGAAGGGTTAAGGTTAGGATTTGGGAAAGGGTTAGGGTTAGGTTGGGGAAGGGTTAGGGTTCGGTGGGGGAAGGGTTAAGGTTAGGATTTGGGAAAGGGTTAGGGTTAGGTTGGGGAAAGGTTATGGTGGGGGGAAGGGTTAAGGTTAGGATTTGGGAAAGGGTTAGGGTTAGGTTGGGGAAGGGGTATGGTTATGGTGGGGGGAAGGGTTAAGGTTAGGATCTGGGAAAGGGTTAGGCTTAGGGACTGGAGGGAAGAGTTAGGGGACGCCATCCAGGCTGCAGTTGACAGGTCCTTCGGGATAAAAATCTATTTCCATCCAGCAATAATCTATTTATTTATCTATTATATTTCCAATGCTATTCAGCAATAATCTATTTATTTCCCTATTTTATGTCTAATTTATCCTATTTATAGGACACATCATCAGTAGTGAACCCCGGGATCACGGGGTGTTTCGGCCATTACCACTAGACACCCTCACCCAAGGGGTGGCCCCGCACGGGATGATCAATTCCCACGGTGTGTCCGTTTTAATATAAAGATAAGCTAAATTCTAATTTTATAAGTTAATATTGCAGAGTTAAAGTTATTATAATTACGGTAGGAAGGCTATATTTTGTTATATATTACAAAACTTATTATATGATTATTTATTATTATTATCGTGAATTGGAAAAAAAAAAAAAAAAAAAAAAAAAAAAAAAAAAAAAAAAAAAAAAAAAAATATATATATAATTTATTTAAACATTATTATTATTATTATTATTATTATTATTTTTCAAAAATAAGGTAAACTTTTTCATGAAAAAGGCATACTTACCGCTGAATTCCAGCACAGGAGGGTCTGTGACATCACAAGGCCGCCCCCACCTTTTTTTTGGAGAAAGGTGATGAAGAGGAAGGATGAAGAGTTGTCCTCTTCACCCCTTCATCCATGGCAAAGTAATTCTGTGCCTCATACACCGCATGACAACAGAATTTGTGAAAACCCGTTTTTTAGACTGGGCTGTGAGTGGAGGTCATATTTCTTACAGTCCTACTCCGTTATGGTTTCAAAAAAAAATGTTTTAAAAAACCTATAATTAGTAAGATCTCATTTAGAGCTGTCAGAAAATACCCCATGTGTCCATATTTTTATTTGTAATTACAGAGTTATTAAGATAATTAGGTCTCCCGTAGGTGTTACCCAGAATTCAACTGGGTTTTCTAATCGTCTAATATGGTAAAAGTAAAATTGAAATTACTCAGCTCCCCTTACTGCTAAATTTTTAAAAAGAGGGGGGTCTCTTTGTTATGGAATAAGGGTCCTAATTAAGGCTGTTACGCCCGCTTTTAACCACTAGGGAGTATTTAATCATTAAAAGAATCACCAGTATTTTCTATCCTCATTAAATCTTTTCTTTTTCTGCTGTATCCGGGTAATCCGGGGAATTAAATAAGCATGTTATATATGTATATATTTAATAATTCAAATAATCACCAGTATTTTCTATCCTAATTAAATCTTTTCTTTTTCTGTTGCATCCGGGTAATCCGGTAAATTTTTAGAAACCTAAATAATCACGTTATATATGTATATTTTTATGTTTATATTTTTATATTTATATATTTATATTCGTATATATTTATATTTGTATGTATTTATATATTTATATTTGTATATATTTATATATTTAATAATTAAAATAATCCCCTGTATTTCTAATCTTTAACAATGGTAATATTTAATTACTAAAATAATTTCAATCTCTAATACGTTTTAATAATTATTAAAAAATGCTTTTGTATTTGTACTCTGTTTTAATGGTAGTATTTGAATCCTTGAAAGGACTCATCTTTCTTTTCAGTCCGCCTTACTAGATCATATTCTGGCTTGATTGTCGATGTCTTTAGAAACGTAATCCTTTTTAATTCGTGTTCTGGTTTGATTGTTGTTAAGTCTTTCATCCATATTCTGGTTTAGTTATCGATGTTTTTCTTTAATCCATATTCTGGTTTAGTTATCCATGTTTTTCCTTAATCCATATTATGGTTTAGTTATCCATGTTTTTCCTTAATCCATATTCTGGGTTAGTTATCGATGTTTTTCTTTAATCCTTATTCTGGGTTAGTTATCCACGTTTTTCTTTAATCCCTATTCTGGTTTAGTTATCGATGTTTTACTTTCATCCATATTCTGGTTTAGTAATCGATGTTTTACTTTCATCCACATTATGGGTTAGTTATCCATGTTTTTCCTTAATCCCTATTCTGGTTTAGTTATCGATGTTTTACTTTCATCCATATTCTGGTTTAGTAATCGATGTTTTACTTTCATCCACATTATGGGTTAGTTATCCATGTTTTTCCTTAATCCATATTCTGGTTTAGTTATCGATGTTTTACTTTCATCCATATTCTGGTTTAGTTATCGATGTTTTTCTTTAATCCTTATTCTGGGTTAGTTATCCATGTTTTTCTTGAATCCCTATTATGGTTTAGTTATCCATGATTTTCTTTAATCCATATTCTGGTTTAGTTCTCGATGTTTTTCTTTAATCCTTATTCTGGGTTAGTTATCCATGTTTTTCTTTAATCCCTATTATGGTTTAGTTATCGATGTTTTACTTTCATCCATATTCTGGTTTAGTTATCGATGTTTTTCTTTAATCCTTATTCTGGGTTAGTTATACATGTTTTTCCTTAATCCATATTCTGGTTTAGTTATCGATGTTTTATTTTCATCCATATTCTGGTTTAGTTATCGATGTTTTTGTTTGTTTATTATTGAGTCTTTAAAGACTTAATTATTTCTCATTCATATTCCGGTTTGGTTATCGAGTCTTTTGAGACTTAACGTCTTCCTGATACGTTTAAACGGTAATATTTTAATTCTTTCAGGATTGACTCATATATTCACTTCATTTTAATGGTCCATATTCTGGTTTAATTATCATTGTGTCTTTAAGGAATGACCAGTATTTTCAGTCAGTTTTAATAGTCCATTTTCCATCTTCTGGTTCAGTTTTCATCTTTGTGTAGGAGCAAGGAGGAACGTTGGGGATGGTGCTAACCTGGCTTGTGTGTTCAGAGAGATCGCTGTCCGAAGGCACGGGCTAAGGTTAGATGTTTGAAGCTCTCTCGATGAACCCCCTGCTTCGTCCGACGACTGGGCAGTTTGCAGGGTTCAAAGGCAATGCACTGGCCGACGCACGTCGTCCGCATCTCTCCGTTCCATTTTCGCACCATCCCTTAGTAAAACAAAGTTCATAACAAAATGGAGACTCCCTCAGAGTACTAGAAAAATTATTTTGTAAAAATATGGGAACTCCCCTTTAAGTTCTGAAAAAAATGTTTTGTGTGTTCCTGTGTGTTTGTAAAATTGTGGGGACCCCCCTTAAAGTTCTGGAAATAATATGTCTTTGTAAAAACGTGGGAACCTCCTTTAGAGTTCTGGAAATCATATCTGTTTGTAACAATGTGGGAATCACCCTTAGATTTCTGGAAATATGTGTTTGTACAAAAGTGGGAACCACCCTTAGATCTCTGGAAATAATATGTGTTTGTAAAAAAGTGGGAACCACCCTTATATTTCTGAAAAAAATATATATATACCAAATATGTAATATAATAAAATAATGTTTGTAAAGATTTGGGAGCCTCCCTCAGATTTCTAGAAAAAAAATTGTAAAAAAATGTAAAAATGTGGAGGTTTGAGAAGGGACAGGGCCAGGGAGAGGTGTCTGGACGGACAGCGCTTTCCCCCGCCGGACCGGGCTGTTACCCTGTCCCTCTCACTCCCACGCAGTGCGAGGGAAGGAAAGAGAAGGATGGAGTCCTTTATAGTTCTGAAAAAAATTTGTAAAAAAATTGTGAAAAAAATGTGGAGAAGGGACAGGGCCAGGGAGAGGTGTCGGGACGGACAGAACTCTCCCCCGCCGGACCGGGCTGTTACCCTGTCCCTCTCACTCCCACGCTGTGCGAGGGAAGGAAAGAGAAGGATGGAATCCTGAATTTCCTGGTGCGATCCAAGTCAGGGTGAGGTTGGGGTTAAGGTTAGGGTGGGTTTGGGTTAGGGTTAGGGTTCTGGTGGGGGGAAGGGTTAAGGTTAGGATTTGGGAAAGGGTTAGGGTTAGGTTGGGGAAGGGTTAGGGTTCGGTGGGGGAAGGGTTAAGGTTAGGATTTGGGAAAGGGTTAGGGTTAGGTTGGGGAAAGGTTATGGTGGGGGGAAGGGTTAAGGTTAGGATTTGGGAAAGGGTTAGGGTTAGGTTGGGGAAGGGGTATGGTTATGGTGGGGGGAAGGGTTAAGGTTAGGATCTGGGAAAGGGTTAGGCTTAGGGACTGGAGGGAAGAGTTAGGGGACGCCATCCAGGCTGCAGTTGACAGGTCCTTCGGGATAAAAATCTATTTCCATCCAGCAATAATCTATTTATTTATCTATTATATTTCCAATGCTATTCAGCAATAATCTATTTATTTCCCTATTTTATGTCTAATTTATCCTATTTATAGGACACATCATCAGTAGTGAACCCCGGGATCACGGGGTGTTTCGGCCATTACCACTAGACACCCTCACCCAAGGGGTGGCCCCGCACGGGATGATCAATTCCCACGGTGTGTCCGTTTTAATATAAAGATAAGCTAAATTCTAATTTTATAAGTTAATATTGCAGAGTTAAAGTTATTATAATTACGGTAGGAAGGCTATATTTTGTTATATATTACAAAACTTATTATATGATTATTTATTATTATTATCGTGAATTGGAAAAAAAAAAAAAAAAAAAAAAAAAAAAAAAAAAAAAAAAAAAAAAAAAAAATATATATATAATTTATTTAAACATTATTATTATTATTATTATTATTATTATTTTTCAAAAATAAGGTAAACTTTTTCATGAAAAAGGCATACTTACCGCTGAATTCCAGCACAGGAGGGTCTGTGACATCACAAGGCCGCCCCCACCTTTTTTTTGGAGAAAGGTGATGAAGAGGAAGGATGAAGAGTTGTCCTCTTCACCCCTTCATCCATGGCAAAGTAATTCTGTGCCTCATACACCGCATGACAACAGAATTTGTGAAAACCCGTTTTTTAGACTGGGCTGTGAGTGGAGGTCATATTTCTTACAGTCCTACTCCGTTATGGTTTCAAAAAAAAATGTTTTAAAAAACCTATAATTAGTAAGATCTCATTTAGAGCTGTCAGAAAATACCCCATGTGTCCATATTTTTATTTGTAATTACAGAGTTATTAAGATAATTAGGTCTCCCGTAGGTGTTACCCAGAATTCAACTGGGTTTTCTAATCGTCTAATATGGTAAAAGTAAAATTGAAATTACTCAGCTCCCCTTACTGCTAAATTTTTAAAAAGAGGGGGGTCTCTTTGTTATGGAATAAGGGTCCTAATTAAGGCTGTTACGCCCGCTTTTAACCACTAGGGAGTATTTAATCATTAAAAGAATCACCAGTATTTTCTATCCTCATTAAATCTTTTCTTTTTCTGCTGTATCCGGGTAATCCGGGGAATTAAATAAGCATGTTATATATGTATATATTTAATAATTCAAATAATCACCAGTATTTTCTATCCTAATTAAATCTTTTCTTTTTCTGTTGCATCCGGGTAATCCGGTAAATTTTTAGAAACCTAAATAATCACGTTATATATGTATATTTTTATGTTTATATTTTTATATTTATATATTTATATTCGTATATATTTATATTTGTATGTATTTATATATTTATATTTGTATATATTTATATATTTAATAATTAAAATAATCCCCTGTATTTCTAATCTTTAACAATGGTAATATTTAATTACTAAAATAATTTCAATCTCTAATACGTTTTAATAATTATTAAAAAATGCTTTTGTATTTGTACTCTGTTTTAATGGTAGTATTTGAATCCTTGAAAGGACTCATCTTTCTTTTCAGTCCGCCTTACTAGATCATATTCTGGCTTGATTGTCGATGTCTTTAGAAACGTAATCCTTTTTAATTCGTGTTCTGGTTTGATTGTTGTTAAGTCTTTCATCCATATTCTGGTTTAGTTATCGATGTTTTTCTTTAATCCATATTCTGGTTTAGTTATCCATGTTTTTCCTTAATCCATATTATGGTTTAGTTATCCATGTTTTTCCTTAATCCATATTCTGGGTTAGTTATCGATGTTTTTCTTTAATCCTTATTCTGGGTTAGTTATCCACGTTTTTCTTTAATCCCTATTCTGGTTTAGTTATCGATGTTTTACTTTCATCCATATTCTGGTTTAGTAATCGATGTTTTACTTTCATCCACATTATGGGTTAGTTATCCATGTTTTTCCTTAATCCCTATTCTGGTTTAGTTATCGATGTTTTACTTTCATCCATATTCTGGTTTAGTAATCGATGTTTTACTTTCATCCACATTATGGGTTAGTTATCCATGTTTTTCCTTAATCCATATTCTGGTTTAGTTATCGATGTTTTACTTTCATCCATATTCTGGTTTAGTTATCGATGTTTTTCTTTAATCCTTATTCTGGGTTAGTTATCCATGTTTTTCTTGAATCCCTATTATGGTTTAGTTATCCATGATTTTCTTTAATCCATATTCTGGTTTAGTTCTCGATGTTTTTCTTTAATCCTTATTCTGGGTTAGTTATCCATGTTTTTCTTTAATCCCTATTATGGTTTAGTTATCGATGTTTTACTTTCATCCATATTCTGGTTTAGTTATCGATGTTTTTCTTTAATCCTTATTCTGGGTTAGTTATACATGTTTTTCCTTAATCCATATTCTGGTTTAGTTATCGATGTTTTATTTTCATCCATATTCTGGTTTAGTTATCGATGTTTTTGTTTGTTTATTATTGAGTCTTTAAAGACTTAATTATTTCTCATTCATATTCCGGTTTGGTTATCGAGTCTTTTGAGACTTAACGTCTTCCTGATACGTTTAAACGGTAATATTTTAATTCTTTCAGGATTGACTCATATATTCACTTCATTTTAATGGTCCATATTCTGGTTTAATTATCATTGTGTCTTTAAGGAATGACCAGTATTTTCAGTCAGTTTTAATAGTCCATTTTCCATCTTCTGGTTCAGTTTTCATCTTTGTGTAGGAGCAAGGAGGAACGTTGGGGATGGTGCTAACCTGGCTTGTGTGTTCAGAGAGATCGCTGTCCGAAGGCACGGGCTAAGGTTAGATGTTTGAAGCTCTCTCGATGAACCCCCTGCTTCGTCCGACGACTGGGCAGTTTGCAGGGTTCAAAGGCAATGCACTGGCCGACGCACGTCGTCCGCATCTCTCCGTTCCATTTTCGCACCATCCCTTAGTAAAACAAAGTTCATAACAAAATGGAGACTCCCTCAGAGTACTAGAAAAATTATTTTGTAAAAATATGGGAACTCCCCTTTAAGTTCTGAAAAAAATGTTTTGTGTGTTCCTGTGTGTTTGTAAAATTGTGGGGACCCCCCTTAAAGTTCTGGAAATAATATGTCTTTGTAAAAACGTGGGAACCTCCTTTAGAGTTCTGGAAATCATATCTGTTTGTAACAATGTGGGAATCACCCTTAGATTTCTGGAAATATGTGTTTGTACAAAAGTGGGAACCACCCTTAGATCTCTGGAAATAATATGTGTTTGTAAAAAAGTGGGAACCACCCTTATATTTCTGAAAAAAATATATATATACCAAATATGTAATATAATAAAATAATGTTTGTAAAGATTTGGGAGCCTCCCTCAGATTTCTAGAAAAAAAATTGTAAAAAAATGTAAAAATGTGGAGGTTTGAGAAGGGACAGGGCCAGGGAGAGGTGTCTGGACGGACAGCGCTTTCCCCCGCCGGACCGGGCTGTTACCCTGTCCCTCTCACTCCCACGCAGTGCGAGGGAAGGAAAGAGAAGGATGGAGTCCTTTATAGTTCTGAAAAAAATTTGTAAAAAAATTGTGAAAAAAATGTGGAGAAGGGACAGGGCCAGGGAGAGGTGTCGGGACGGACAGAACTCTCCCCCGCCGGACCGGGCTGTTACCCTGTCCCTCTCACTCCCACGCTGTGCGAGGGAAGGAAAGAGAAGGATGGAATCCTGAATTTCCTGGTGCGATCCAAGTCAGGGTGAGGTTGGGGTTAAGGTTAGGGTGGGTTTGGGTTAGGGTTAGGGTTCTGGTGGGGGGAAGGGTTAAGGTTAGGATTTGGGAAAGGGTTAGGGTTAGGTTGGGGAAGGGTTAGGGTTCGGTGGGGGAAGGGTTAAGGTTAGGATTTGGGAAAGGGTTAGGGTTAGGTTGGGGAAAGGTTATGGTGGGGGGAAGGGTTAAGGTTAGGATTTGGGAAAGGGTTAGGGTTAGGTTGGGGAAGGGGTATGGTTATGGTGGGGGGAAGGGTTAAGGTTAGGATCTGGGAAAGGGTTAGGCTTAGGGACTGGAGGGAAGAGTTAGGGGACGCCATCCAGGCTGCAGTTGACAGGTCCTTCGGGATAAAAATCTATTTCCATCCAGCAATAATCTATTTATTTATCTATTATATTTCCAATGCTATTCAGCAATAATCTATTTATTTCCCTATTTTATGTCTAATTTATCCTATTTATAGGACACATCATCAGTAGTGAACCCCGGGATCACGGGGTGTGTCGGCCATTACCACTAGACACCCTCACCCAAGGGGTGGCCCCGCACGGGATGATCAATTCCCACGGTGTGTCCGTTTTAATATAAAGATAAGCTAAATTCTAATTTTATAAGTTAATATTGCAGAGTTAAAGTTATTATAATTACGGTAGGAAGGCTATATTTTGTTATATATTACAAAACTTATTATATGATTATTTATTATTATTATCGTGAATTGGAAAAAAAAAAAAAAAAAAAAAAAAAAAAAAAAAAAAAAAAAAAAAAATATATATATAATTTATTTAAACATTATTATTATTATTATTATTATTATTATTATTTTTCAAAAATAAGGTAAACTTTTTCATGAAAAAGGCATACTTACCGCTGAATTCCAGCACAGGAGGGTCTGTGACATCACAAGGCCGCCCCCACCTTTTTTTTGGAGAAAGGTGATGAAGAGGAAGGATGAAGAGTTGTCCTCTTCACCCCTTCATCCATGGCAAAGTAATTCTGTGCCTCATACACCGCATGACAACAGAATTTGTGAAAACCCGTTTTTTAGACTGGGCTGTGAGTGGAGGTCATATTTCTTACAGTCCTACTCCGTTATGGTTTCAAAAAAAATGTTTTAAAAAACCTATAATTAGTAAGATCTCATTTAGAGCTGTCAGAAAATACCCCATGTGTCCATATTTTTATTTGTAATTACAGAGTTATTAAGATAATTAGGTCTCCCGTAGGTGTTACCCAGAATTCAACTGGGTTTTCTAATCGTCTAATATGGTAAAAGTAAAATTGAAATTACTCAGCTCCCCTTACTGCTAAATTTTTAAAAAGAGGGGGGTCTCTTTGTTATGGAATAAGGGTCCTAATTAAGGCTGTTACGCCCGCTTTTAACCACTAGGGAGTATTTAATCATTAAAAGAATCACCAGTATTTTCTATCCTCATTAAATCTTTTCTTTTTCTGCTGTATCCGGGTAATCCGGGGAATTAAATAAGCATGTTATATATGTATATATTTAATAATTCAAATAATCACCAGTATTTTCTATCCTAATTAAATCTTTTCTTTTTCTGTTGCATCCGGGTAATCCGGTAAATTTTTAGAAACCTAGGGTTAGGGTTAGGGTTAGGGTTAGGGTTAGGGTTAGGGTTAGGGTTAGGGTTAGGGTTAGGGTTTAGGGTTAGGGTTAGGGTTAGGGTTAGGGTTAGGGTTAGGGTTAGGGTTAGGGTTAGGGTTAGGGTTAGGGTTAGGGTTAGGGTTAGGGTTAGGGTTAGGGTTAGGGTTAGGATAGGGGCTGAGTGCCACTTTGGAATCTTTGATTTGACCCCCTAAACAGTGGATCATTTGCTCTACACTTCGGCTACCCCCCCATTTTCGGGTACCCTGATTCCAGTAATACTAATGAGGAAGGGGTGGGACCTTGTCTTCTCGTCCAATCAGCGAAAAGCAAGTTCAAAGGTCTGTAACTTTTGCTAGGAGTGGATCATTTGCTCATGGATGGTACCATTGGAAAGCTCGTGGTCGTATTATGTTCGACGGAAGCAGTTTCCAAGTCTCTACGACCTTCCGTTCGGAAGTTATGACCGGAAATGTGTATCGCATTGAAAATGAATGGAGCGAAAATTTCCTGAAATTTGACTAAGTGTTTTGGTGAAAAAAGTTCCCCCAGAAAGTGTTTAGGAGCACGTTTTAGGCCATTTGGAGTCGATATGTACCTATAAACAAATTTTTTTAGGGAAAAAAAATTGTGAAATTTGACGAAAATTTCCTGAAATTTGACTAAGTGTTTTGGTGAAAAAGGTTCGGGTTAGGGTTAGGGTTAGGGTTAGGGTTAGGGTTAGGGTAGGGGCTGAGTGCCACTTTGGAATCTTTGATTTGACCCCCTAAACAGTGGGTTAGGGTTAGGGTTAGGGTTTGTGTTCAACGGCTAGGGTTAGGGTTAGGGTTAGGGTTAGGGTTAGGGTTAGATGTTTGAAGCTCTCTCGATGAACCCCCTGCTTCGTCCGACGACTGGGCAGTTTGCAGGGTTCAAAGGCAATGCACTGGCCGACGCACGTCGTCCGCATCTCTCCGTTCCATTTTCGCACCATCCCTTAGTAAAACAAAGTTCATAACAAAATGGAGACTCCCTCAGAGTACTAGAAAAATTATTTTGTAAAAATATGGGAACTCCCCTTTAAGTTCTGAAAAAAATGTTTTGTGTGTTCCTGTGTGTTTGTAAAATTGTGGGGACCCCCCTTAAAGTTCTGGAAATAATATGTCTTTGTAAAAACGTGGGAACCTCCTTTAGAGTTCTGGAAATCATATCTGTTTGTAACAATGTGGGAATCACCCTTAGATTTCTGGAAATATGTGTTTGTACAAAAGTGGGAACCACCCTTAGATCTCTGGAAATAATATGTGTTTGTAAAAAAGTGGGAACCACCCTTATATTTCTGAAAAAAATATATATATACCAAATATGTAATATAATAAAATAATGTTTGTAAAGATTTGGGAGCCTCCCTCAGATTTCTAGAAAAAAAATTGTAAAAAAATGTAAAAATGTGGAGGTTTGAGAAGGGACAGGGCCAGGGAGAGGTGTCTGGACGGACAGCGCTTTCCCCCGCCGGACCGGGCTGTTACCCTGTCCCTCTCACTCCCACGCAGTGCGAGGGAAGGAAAGAGAAGGATGGAGTCCTTTATAGTTCTGAAAAAAATTTGTAAAAAAATTGTGAAAAAAATGTGGAGAAGGGACAGGGCCAGGGAGAGGTGTCGGGACGGACAGAACTCTCCCCCGCCGGACCGGGCTGTTACCCTGTCCCTCTCACTCCCACGCTGTGCGAGGGAAGGAAAGAGAAGGATGGAATCCTGAATTTCCTGGTGCGATCCAAGTCAGGGTGAGGTTGGGGTTAAGGTTAGGGTGGGTTTGGGTTAGGGTTAGGGTTCTGGTGGGGGGAAGGGTTAAGGTTAGGATTTGGGAAAGGGTTAGGGTTAGGTTGGGGAAGGGTTAGGGTTCGGTGGGGGAAGGGTTAAGGTTAGGATTTGGGAAAGGGTTAGGGTTAGGTTGGGGAAAGGTTATGGTGGGGGGAAGGGTTAAGGTTAGGATTTGGGAAAGGGTTAGGGTTAGGTTGGGGAAGGGGTATGGTTATGGTGGGGGGAAGGGTTAAGGTTAGGATCTGGGAAAGGGTTAGGCTTAGGGACTGGAGGGAAGAGTTAGGGGACGCCATCCAGGCTGCAGTTGACAGGTCCTTCGGGATAAAAATCTATTTCCATCCAGCAATAATCTATTTATTTATCTATTATATTTCCAATGCTATTCAGCAATAATCTATTTATTTCCCTATTTTATGTCTAATTTATCCTATTTATAGGACACATCATCAGTAGTGAACCCCGGGATCACGGGGTGTTTCGGCCATTACCACTAGACACCCTCACCCAAGGGGTGGCCCCGCACGGGATGATCAATTCCCACGGTGTGTCCGTTTTAATATAAAGATAAGCTAAATTCTAATTTTATAAGTTAATATTGCAGAGTTAAAGTTATTATAATTACGGTAGGAAGGCTATATTTTGTTATATATTACAAAACTTATTATATGATTATTTATTATTATTATCGTGAATTGGAAAAAAAAAAAAAAAAAAAAAAAAAAAAAAAAAAAAAAAAAAAAAAAAAAATATATATATAATTTATTTAAACATTATTATTATTATTATTATTATTATTATTTTTCAAAAATAAGGTAAACTTTTTCATGAAAAAGGCATACTTACCGCTGAATTCCAGCACAGGAGGGTCTGTGACATCACAAGGCCGCCCCCACCTTTTTTTTGGAGAAAGGTGATGAAGAGGAAGGATGAAGAGTTGTCCTCTTCACCCCTTCATCCATGGCAAAGTAATTCTGTGCCTCATACACCGCATGACAACAGAATTTGTGAAAACCCGTTTTTTAGACTGGGCTGTGAGTGGAGGTCATATTTCTTACAGTCCTACTCCGTTATGGTTTCAAAAAAAAATGTTTTAAAAAACCTATAATTAGTAAGATCTCATTTAGAGCTGTCAGAAAATACCCCATGTGTCCATATTTTTATTTGTAATTACAGAGTTATTAAGATAATTAGGTCTCCCGTAGGTGTTACCCAGAATTCAACTGGGTTTTCTAATCGTCTAATATGGTAAAAGTAAAATTGAAATTACTCAGCTCCCCTTACTGCTAAATTTTTAAAAAGAGGGGGGTCTCTTTGTTATGGAATAAGGGTCCTAATTAAGGCTGTTACGCCCGCTTTTAACCACTAGGGAGTATTTAATCATTAAAAGAATCACCAGTATTTTCTATCCTCATTAAATCTTTTCTTTTTCTGCTGTATCCGGGTAATCCGGGGAATTAAATAAGCATGTTATATATGTATATATTTAATAATTCAAATAATCACCAGTATTTTCTATCCTAATTAAATCTTTTCTTTTTCTGTTGCATCCGGGTAATCCGGTAAATTTTTAGAAACCTAAATAATCACGTTATATATGTATATTTTTATGTTTATATTTTTATATTTATATATTTATATTCGTATATATTTATATTTGTATGTATTTATATATTTATATTTGTATATATTTATATATTTAATAATTAAAATAATCCCCTGTATTTCTAATCTTTAACAATGGTAATATTTAATTACTAAAATAATTTCAATCTCTAATACGTTTTAATAATTATTAAAAAATGCTTTTGTATTTGTACTCTGTTTTAATGGTAGTATTTGAATCCTTGAAAGGACTCATCTTTCTTTTCAGTCCGCCTTACTAGATCATATTCTGGCTTGATTGTCGATGTCTTTAGAAACGTAATCCTTTTTAATTCGTGTTCTGGTTTGATTGTTGTTAAGTCTTTCATCCATATTCTGGTTTAGTTATCGATGTTTTTCTTTAATCCATATTCTGGTTTAGTTATCCATGTTTTTCCTTAATCCATATTATGGTTTAGTTATCCATGTTTTTCCTTAATCCATATTCTGGGTTAGTTATCGATGTTTTTCTTTAATCCTTATTCTGGGTTAGTTATCCACGTTTTTCTTTAATCCCTATTCTGGTTTAGTTATCGATGTTTTACTTTCATCCATATTCTGGTTTAGTAATCGATGTTTTACTTTCATCCACATTATGGGTTAGTTATCCATGTTTTTCCTTAATCCCTATTCTGGTTTAGTTATCGATGTTTTACTTTCATCCATATTCTGGTTTAGTAATCGATGTTTTACTTTCATCCACATTATGGGTTAGTTATCCATGTTTTTCCTTAATCCATATTCTGGTTTAGTTATCGATGTTTTACTTTCATCCATATTCTGGTTTAGTTATCGATGTTTTTCTTTAATCCTTATTCTGGGTTAGTTATCCATGTTTTTCTTGAATCCCTATTATGGTTTAGTTATCCATGATTTTCTTTAATCCATATTCTGGTTTAGTTCTCGATGTTTTTCTTTAATCCTTATTCTGGGTTAGTTATCCATGTTTTTCTTTAATCCCTATTATGGTTTAGTTATCGATGTTTTACTTTCATCCATATTCTGGTTTAGTTATCGATGTTTTTCTTTAATCCTTATTCTGGGTTAGTTATACATGTTTTTCCTTAATCCATATTCTGGTTTAGTTATCGATGTTTTATTTTCATCCATATTCTGGTTTAGTTATCGATGTTTTTGTTTGTTTATTATTGAGTCTTTAAAGACTTAATTATTTCTCATTCATATTCCGGTTTGGTTATCGAGTCTTTTGAGACTTAACGTCTTCCTGATACGTTTAAACGGTAATATTTTAATTCTTTCAGGATTGACTCATATATTCACTTCATTTTAATGGTCCATATTCTGGTTTAATTATCATTGTGTCTTTAAGGAATGACCAGTATTTTCAGTCAGTTTTAATAGTCCATTTTCCATCTTCTGGTTCAGTTTTCATCTTTGTGTAGGAGCAAGGAGGAACGTTGGGGATGGTGCTAACCTGGCTTGTGTGTTCAGAGAGATCGCTGTCCGAAGGCACGGGCTAAGGTTAGATGTTTGAAGCTCTCTCGATGAACCCCCTGCTTCGTCCGACGACTGGGCAGTTTGCAGGGTTCAAAGGCAATGCACTGGCCGACGCACGTCGTCCGCATCTCTCCGTTCCATTTTCGCACCATCCCTTAGTAAAACAAAGTTCATAACAAAATGGAGACTCCCTCAGAGTACTAGAAAAATTATTTTGTAAAAATATGGGAACTCCCCTTTAAGTTCTGAAAAAAATGTTTTGTGTGTTCCTGTGTGTTTGTAAAATTGTGGGGACCCCCCTTAAAGTTCTGGAAATAATATGTCTTTGTAAAAACGTGGGAACCTCCTTTAGAGTTCTGGAAATCATATCTGTTTGTAACAATGTGGGAATCACCCTTAGATTTCTGGAAATATGTGTTTGTACAAAAGTGGGAACCACCCTTAGATCTCTGGAAATAATATGTGTTTGTAAAAAAGTGGGAACCACCCTTATATTTCTGAAAAAAATATATATATACCAAATATGTAATATAATAAAATAATGTTTGTAAAGATTTGGGAGCCTCCCTCAGATTTCTAGAAAAAAAATTGTAAAAAAATGTAAAAATGTGGAGGTTTGAGAAGGGACAGGGCCAGGGAGAGGTGTCTGGACGGACAGCGCTTTCCCCCGCCGGACCGGGCTGTTACCCTGTCCCTCTCACTCCCACGCAGTGCGAGGGAAGGAAAGAGAAGGATGGAGTCCTTTATAGTTCTGAAAAAAATTTGTAAAAAAATTGTGAAAAAAATGTGGAGAAGGGACAGGGCCAGGGAGAGGTGTCGGGACGGACAGAACTCTCCCCCGCCGGACCGGGCTGTTACCCTGTCCCTCTCACTCCCACGCTGTGCGAGGGAAGGAAAGAGAAGGATGGAATCCTGAATTTCCTGGTGCGATCCAAGTCAGGGTGAGGTTGGGGTTAAGGTTAGGGTGGGTTTGGGTTAGGGTTAGGGTTCTGGTGGGGGGAAGGGTTAAGGTTAGGATTTGGGAAAGGGTTAGGGTTAGGTTGGGGAAGGGTTAGGGTTCGGTGGGGGAAGGGTTAAGGTTAGGATTTGGGAAAGGGTTAGGGTTAGGTTGGGGAAAGGTTATGGTGGGGGGAAGGGTTAAGGTTAGGATTTGGGAAAGGGTTAGGGTTAGGTTGGGGAAGGGGTATGGTTATGGTGGGGGGAAGGGTTAAGGTTAGGATCTGGGAAAGGGTTAGGCTTAGGGACTGGAGGGAAGAGTTAGGGGACGCCATCCAGGCTGCAGTTGACAGGTCCTTCGGGATAAAAATCTATTTCCATCCAGCAATAATCTATTTATTTATCTATTATATTTCCAATGCTATTCAGCAATAATCTATTTATTTCCCTATTTTATGTCTAATTTATCCTATTTATAGGACACATCATCAGTAGTGAACCCCGGGATCACGGGGTGTTTCGGCCATTACCACTAGACACCCTCACCCAAGGGGTGGCCCCGCACGGGATGATCAATTCCCACGGTGTGTCCGTTTTAATATAAAGATAAGCTAAATTCTAATTTTATAAGTTAATATTGCAGAGTTAAAGTTATTATAATTACGGTAGGAAGGCTATATTTTGTTATATATTACAAAACTTATTATATGATTATTTATTATTATTATCGTGAATTGGAAAAAAAAAAAAAAAAAAAAAAAAAAAAAAAAAAAAAAAAAAAAAAAAAAAATATATATATAATTTATTTAAACATTATTATTATTATTATTATTATTATTATTTTTCAAAAATAAGGTAAACTTTTTCATGAAAAAGGCATACTTACCGCTGAATTCCAGCACAGGAGGGTCTGTGACATCACAAGGCCGCCCCCACCTTTTTTTTGGAGAAAGGTGATGAAGAGGAAGGATGAAGAGTTGTCCTCTTCACCCCTTCATCCATGGCAAAGTAATTCTGTGCCTCATACACCGCATGACAACAGAATTTGTGAAAACCCGTTTTTTAGACTGGGCTGTGAGTGGAGGTCATATTTCTTACAGTCCTACTCCGTTATGGTTTCAAAAAAAAATGTTTTAAAAAACCTATAATTAGTAAGATCTCATTTAGAGCTGTCAGAAAATACCCCATGTGTCCATATTTTTATTTGTAATTACAGAGTTATTAAGATAATTAGGTCTCCCGTAGGTGTTACCCAGAATTCAACTGGGTTTTCTAATCGTCTAATATGGTAAAAGTAAAATTGAAATTACTCAGCTCCCCTTACTGCTAAATTTTTAAAAAGAGGGGGGTCTCTTTGTTATGGAATAAGGGTCCTAATTAAGGCTGTTACGCCCGCTTTTAACCACTAGGGAGTATTTAATCATTAAAAGAATCACCAGTATTTTCTATCCTCATTAAATCTTTTCTTTTTCTGCTGTATCCGGGTAATCCGGGGAATTAAATAAGCATGTTATATATGTATATATTTAATAATTCAAATAATCACCAGTATTTTCTATCCTAATTAAATCTTTTCTTTTTCTGTTGCATCCGGGTAATCCGGTAAATTTTTAGAAACCTAAATAATCACGTTATATATGTATATTTTTATGTTTATATTTTTATATTTATATATTTATATTCGTATATATTTATATTTGTATGTATTTATATATTTATATTTGTATATATTTATATATTTAATAATTAAAATAATCCCCTGTATTTCTAATCTTTAACAATGGTAATATTTAATTACTAAAATAATTTCAATCTCTAATACGTTTTAATAATTATTAAAAAATGCTTTTGTATTTGTACTCTGTTTTAATGGTAGTATTTGAATCCTTGAAAGGACTCATCTTTCTTTTCAGTCCGCCTTACTAGATCATATTCTGGCTTGATTGTCGATGTCTTTAGAAACGTAATCCTTTTTAATTCGTGTTCTGGTTTGATTGTTGTTAAGTCTTTCATCCATATTCTGGTTTAGTTATCGATGTTTTTCTTTAATCCATATTCTGGTTTAGTTATCCATGTTTTTCCTTAATCCATATTATGGTTTAGTTATCCATGTTTTTCCTTAATCCATATTCTGGGTTAGTTATCGATGTTTTTCTTTAATCCTTATTCTGGGTTAGTTATCCACGTTTTTCTTTAATCCCTATTCTGGTTTAGTTATCGATGTTTTACTTTCATCCATATTCTGGTTTAGTAATCGATGTTTTACTTTCATCCACATTATGGGTTAGTTATCCATGTTTTTCCTTAATCCCTATTCTGGTTTAGTTATCGATGTTTTACTTTCATCCATATTCTGGTTTAGTAATCGATGTTTTACTTTCATCCACATTATGGGTTAGTTATCCATGTTTTTCCTTAATCCATATTCTGGTTTAGTTATCGATGTTTTACTTTCATCCATATTCTGGTTTAGTTATCGATGTTTTTCTTTAATCCTTATTCTGGGTTAGTTATCCATGTTTTTCTTGAATCCCTATTATGGTTTAGTTATCCATGATTTTCTTTAATCCATATTCTGGTTTAGTTCTCGATGTTTTTCTTTAATCCTTATTCTGGGTTAGTTATCCATGTTTTTCTTTAATCCCTATTATGGTTTAGTTATCGATGTTTTACTTTCATCCATATTCTGGTTTAGTTATCGATGTTTTTCTTTAATCCTTATTCTGGGTTAGTTATACATGTTTTTCCTTAATCCATATTCTGGTTTAGTTATCGATGTTTTATTTTCATCCATATTCTGGTTTAGTTATCGATGTTTTTGTTTGTTTATTATTGAGTCTTTAAAGACTTAATTATTTCTCATTCATATTCCGGTTTGGTTATCGAGTCTTTTGAGACTTAACGTCTTCCTGATACGTTTAAACGGTAATATTTTAATTCTTTCAGGATTGACTCATATATTCACTTCATTTTAATGGTCCATATTCTGGTTTAATTATCATTGTGTCTTTAAGGAATGACCAGTATTTTCAGTCAGTTTTAATAGTCCATTTTCCATCTTCTGGTTCAGTTTTCATCTTTGTGTAGGAGCAAGGAGGAACGTTGGGGATGGTGCTAACCTGGCTTGTGTGTTCAGAGAGATCGCTGTCCGAAGGCACGGGCTAAGGTTAGATGTTTGAAGCTCTCTCGATGAACCCCCTGCTTCGTCCGACGACTGGGCAGTTTGCAGGGTTCAAAGGCAATGCACTGGCCGACGCACGTCGTCCGCATCTCTCCGTTCCATTTTCGCACCATCCCTTAGTAAAACAAAGTTCATAACAAAATGGAGACTCCCTCAGAGTACTAGAAAAATTATTTTGTAAAAATATGGGAACTCCCCTTTAAGTTCTGAAAAAAATGTTTTGTGTGTTCCTGTGTGTTTGTAAAATTGTGGGGACCCCCCTTAAAGTTCTGGAAATAATATGTCTTTGTAAAAACGTGGGAACCTCCTTTAGAGTTCTGGAAATCATATCTGTTTGTAACAATGTGGGAATCACCCTTAGATTTCTGGAAATATGTGTTTGTACAAAAGTGGGAACCACCCTTAGATCTCTGGAAATAATATGTGTTTGTAAAAAAGTGGGAACCACCCTTATATTTCTGAAAAAAATATATATATACCAAATATGTAATATAATAAAATAATGTTTGTAAAGATTTGGGAGCCTCCCTCAGATTTCTAGAAAAAAAATTGTAAAAAAATGTAAAAATGTGGAGGTTTGAGAAGGGACAGGGCCAGGGAGAGGTGTCTGGACGGACAGCGCTTTCCCCCGCCGGACCGGGCTGTTACCCTGTCCCTCTCACTCCCACGCAGTGCGAGGGAAGGAAAGAGAAGGATGGAGTCCTTTATAGTTCTGAAAAAAATTTGTAAAAAAATTGTGAAAAAAATGTGGAGAAGGGACAGGGCCAGGGAGAGGTGTCGGGACGGACAGAACTCTCCCCCGCCGGACCGGGCTGTTACCCTGTCCCTCTCACTCCCACGCTGTGCGAGGGAAGGAAAGAGAAGGATGGAATCCTGAATTTCCTGGTGCGATCCAAGTCAGGGTGAGGTTGGGGTTAAGGTTAGGGTGGGTTTGGGTTAGGGTTAGGGTTCTGGTGGGGGGAAGGGTTAAGGTTAGGATTTGGGAAAGGGTTAGGGTTAGGTTGGGGAAGGGTTAGGGTTCGGTGGGGGAAGGGTTAAGGTTAGGATTTGGGAAAGGGTTAGGGTTAGGTTGGGGAAAGGTTATGGTGGGGGGAAGGGTTAAGGTTAGGATTTGGGAAAGGGTTAGGGTTAGGTTGGGGAAGGGGTATGGTTATGGTGGGGGGAAGGGTTAAGGTTAGGATCTGGGAAAGGGTTAGGCTTAGGGACTGGAGGGAAGAGTTAGGGGACGCCATCCAGGCTGCAGTTGACAGGTCCTTCGGGATAAAAATCTATTTCCATCCAGCAATAATCTATTTATTTATCTATTATATTTCCAATGCTATTCAGCAATAATCTATTTATTTCCCTATTTTATGTCTAATTTATCCTATTTATAGGACACATCATCAGTAGTGAACCCCGGGATCACGGGGTGTGTCGGCCATTACCACTAGACACCCTCACCCAAGGGGTGGCCCCGCACGGGATGATCAATTCCCACGGTGTGTCCGTTTTAATATAAAGATAAGCTAAATTCTAATTTTATAAGTTAATATTGCAGAGTTAAAGTTATTATAATTACGGTAGGAAGGCTATATTTTGTTATATATTACAAAACTTATTATATGATTATTTATTATTATTATCGTGAATTGGAAAAAAAAAAAAAAAAAAAAAAAAAAAAAAAAAAAAAAAAAAAAAAAATATATATATAATTTATTTAAACATTATTATTATTATTATTATTATTATTATTATTTTTCAAAAATAAGGTAAACTTTTTCATGAAAAAGGCATACTTACCGCTGAATTCCAGCACAGGAGGGTCTGTGACATCACAAGGCCGCCCCCACCTTTTTTTTGGAGAAAGGTGATGAAGAGGAAGGATGAAGAGTTGTCCTCTTCACCCCTTCATCCATGGCAAAGTAATTCTGTGCCTCATACACCGCATGACAACAGAATTTGTGAAAACCCGTTTTTTAGACTGGGCTGTGAGTGGAGGTCATATTTCTTACAGTCCTACTCCGTTATGGTTTCAAAAAAAATGTTTTAAAAAACCTATAATTAGTAAGATCTCATTTAGAGCTGTCAGAAAATACCCCATGTGTCCATATTTTTATTTGTAATTACAGAGTTATTAAGATAATTAGGTCTCCCGTAGGTGTTACCCAGAATTCAACTGGGTTTTCTAATCGTCTAATATGGTAAAAGTAAAATTGAAATTACTCAGCTCCCCTTACTGCTAAATTTTTAAAAAGAGGGGGGTCTCTTTGTTATGGAATAAGGGTCCTAATTAAGGCTGTTACGCCCGCTTTTAACCACTAGGGAGTATTTAATCATTAAAAGAATCACCAGTATTTTCTATCCTCATTAAATCTTTTCTTTTTCTGCTGTATCCGGGTAATCCGGGGAATTAAATAAGCATGTTATATATGTATATATTTAATAATTCAAATAATCACCAGTATTTTCTATCCTAATTAAATCTTTTCTTTTTCTGTTGCATCCGGGTAATCCGGTAAATTTTTAGAAACCTAGGGTTAGGGTTAGGGTTAGGGTTAGGGTTAGGGTTAGGGTTAGGGTTAGGGTTAGGGTTAGGGTTTAGGGTTAGGGTTAGGGTTAGGGTTAGGGTTAGGGTTAGGGTTAGGGTTAGGGTTAGGGTTAGGGTTAGGGTTAGGGTTAGGGTTAGGGTTAGGGTTAGGGTTAGGGTTAGGATAGGGGCTGAGTGCCACTTTGGAATCTTTGATTTGACCCCCTAAACAGTGGATCATTTGCTCTACACTTCGGCTACCCCCCCATTTTCGGGTACCCTGATTCCAGTAATACTAATGAGGAAGGGGTGGGACCTTGTCTTCTCGTCCAATCAGCGAAAAGCAAGTTCAAAGGTCTGTAACTTTTGCTAGGAGTGGATCATTTGCTCATGGATGGTACCATTGGAAAGCTCGTGGTCGTATTATGTTCGACGGAAGCAGTTTCCAAGTCTCTACGACCTTCCGTTCGGAAGTTATGACCGGAAATGTGTATCGCATTGAAAATGAATGGAGCGAAAATTTCCTGAAATTTGACTAAGTGTTTTGGTGAAAAAAGTTCCCCCAGAAAGTGTTTAGGAGCACGTTTTAGGCCATTTGGAGTCGATATGTACCTATAAACAAATTTTTTTAGGGAAAAAAAATTGTGAAATTTGACGAAAATTTCCTGAAATTTGACTAAGTGTTTTGGTGAAAAAGGTTCGGGTTAGGGTTAGGGTTAGGGTTAGGGTTAGGGTTAGGGTAGGGTTAGGGTTAGGGTTAGGGTTAGGGTTAGGGTTAGGGTTAGGGTTAGGGTTAGGGTTAGGGTTAGGGTTAGGGTTAGGGTTAGGGTTAGGGTTAGGGTTAGGGTTAGGGTTAGGGTTAGGGTTAGGGTTAGGGTTAGGGTTAGGGTTAGGGTTAGGGTTAGGGTTAGGGTTAGGGTTAGGGTTAGGGTTAGGGTTAGGGTTAGGGTTAGGGTTAGGGTTAGGGTTAGGGTTAGGGTTAGGGTTAGGGTTAGGGTTAGGGTTAGGGTTAGGGTTAGGGTTAGGGTTAGGGTTAGGGTTAGGGTTAGGGTTAGGGTTAGGGTTAGGGTTAGGGTTAGGGTTAGGGTTAGGGTTAGGGTTAGGGTTAGGGTTAGGGTTAGGGTTAGGGTTAGGGTTAGGGTTAGGGTTAGGGTTAGGGTTAGGGTTAGGGTTAGGGTTAGGGTTAGGGTTAGGGTTAGGGTTAGGATAAGGCAAGAGTGCCACTTTGGAATCTTTGATTTGACCCCCTAAACAGTGGATCATTTGCTTGACACTTCGGCTACCCCCCCATTTTCATGTACCCTGATTCCAGTAATACTAATGAGGAAGGGGTGGGACCTTGTCTTCTCGTCCAATCAGCGAAAAGCAAGTTCAAAGGTCTGTAACTTTTGCTAGGAGTGGATCATTTGCTCATGGATGGTACCGTTGGAAAGCTCGTGGTCGTATTATGTTCGACGGAAGCAGTTTCCAAGTCTCTACGACCTTCCGTTCGGAAGTTATGACCGGAAATGTGTATCGCATTGGAAATGAATGGAGCGAAAATTTCCTGAAATTTGACTAAGTGTTTTGGTGAAAAAGGTTCACCCAGAAAGTAGTTAGGAGCACGTTTCAGGCCATTTGGAGTCGATGGGTACCTATATTAAACAAACTTTTTTTGGAAAAAATACTTGTAAATTTTCCAAGATTTTCACTAAGTCAACTGGTTGAGTTCAGGCAGGGTTAGGGTTAGGGTTAGGGTTAGGGTTAGGGGTTAGGGGTTAGGGGTTAGGGTTAGGGTTAGGATAAGGCAAGAGTGCCACTTTGGAATCTTTGATTTGACCCCCTAAACAGTGGATCATTTGCTTGACACTTCGGCTACCCCCCCATTTTCATGTACCCTGATTCCAGTAATACTAATGAGGAAGGGGTGGGACCTTGTCTTCTCGTCCAATCAGCGAAAAGCAAGTTCAAAGGTCTGTAACTTTTGCTAGGAGTGGATCATTTGCTCATGGATGGTACCGTTGGAAAGCTCGTGGTCGTATTATGTTCGACGGAAGCAGTTAGGGTTAGGGTTAGGGTTAGGGTTAGATTTTTCAGGTTTCTCGATGATCCCCCCACCTCGTCCGTCGACTCGGTGGTTTACAGGGACCAAAGGTAATGCACAGGCCGGCGCACGTCGTCATAGCTCTCTTGACCGTACTATCCACCTAAAGTTAGATTAATAGTGGAGACAACAGGTCAATAAACAAGTTTAAGTTTGATTAGTAGTAGAGAGACAACAGGTCAGTTACAGATTTGGGTGAGAGGGTTAGGGTTAGGGTTAGGGTTAGGGTTAGGGTTGGGGTTGGGGTTGGGGTTAGGGTTAGGGTTTGTGTTCAACGGCTCCCTGCGGGAAACCAATACGCTACTGCCTCCTAACGCTCGTAGGCGTTACCAGAGTTCGCAGAAGGTAGTGTTGCACTCTCACATCGTACATCCAGTTGAGATCCGTATGCACTAAAGTACTTTTGTCAGTAGCGTATGGTGCGGGACCTCTGAATAGTTTCAGAGTTTTGATGTGAGATGTGCTGTATGGTGTATCAAGGTCACTGGGTATCCCTTATGTGTGCAGTCGGATTGCGGAGGATCCGGTGTCTTCGTAGTGGCTAGTGGGTGCATTGTGAGAGGACAGTTGTGAGTTTTGGAAGGGGAGAGGAAGGGGGGTTGGGTTGATAGTTCAGAGAGGAGAGGTGAGGGGGGTATTTTAGAGCGGTTTTTTGGATTTGGGGTTCGGGTTAGAATTTGTTTGTGTAGTTTTAAGATTAGGGTTAAGGTTAGGGTTTAGTTTAAGTTTAGGGTTTGGTTTTAAGGTTGAGGTTGGAATTAGGATTTGGGTTAGGGTTAAGGTTAGAATTTTGGGTTAGGTTCAGGTTTAGGGTTAGGGTTAGGGTTGGGGCCAGGGTTAGGGTTAGGTTTAGGTTTTCGGGTTAGGGTCAGGGTTAGGGTTAGGGTTAGGGTTAGGGTTAGGGTTAGGGGTTAGGGTTAGGGTTAGGGTTAGGGTTAGGGTTAGGATAAGGCAAGAGTGCCACTTTGGAATCTTTGATTTGACCCCCTAAACAGTGGATCATTTGCTTGACACTTCGGGTTAGGGTTAGGGTTAGGGTTAGGGTTAGGGTTAGGGTTAGGATAAGGCAAGAGTGCCACTTTGGAATCTTTGATTTGACCGGTTAGGGTTAGGGTTAGGGTTAGGGTTAGGGTTAGGGTTAGGGGTTAGGGTTAGGGTTAGGGTTAGGGTTAGGGTTAGGGTTAGGGTTAGGATAGGGGCTGAGTGCCACTTTGGAATCTTTGATTTGACCCCCTAAACAGTGGATCATTTGCTTTACACTTCGGCTACCCCCCATTTTCATGTACCCTGATTCCAGGAATACTAATGAGGAAGGGGTGGGACCTTGTCTTCTCGTCCAATCAGCGAAAAGCAAGTTCAAAGGTCTGTAACTTTTGCTAGGAGTGGATCATTTGCTCATGGATGGTACCGTTGGAAAGCTCGTGGTCGTATTATGTTCGACGGAAGCAGTTTCCAAGTCTCTACGACCTTCCGTTCGGAAGTTATGACCGGAAATGTGTATCGCATTGGAAATGAATGGAGCGAAAATTTCCTGAAATTTGACTAAGTGTTTTGGTGAAAAAGGTTCACCCAGAAAGTAGTTAGGAGCACGTTTCAGGCCATTTGGAGTCGATGGGTACCTATATTAAACAAACTTTTTTTGGAAAAAATACTTGTAAATTTTCCAAGATTTTCACTAAGTCAACTGGTTGAGTTCAGGCAGGGTTAGGGTTAGGGTTAGGGTTAGGGTTAGGGGTTAGGGGTTAGGGGTTAGGGTTAGGGTTAGGATAAGGCAAGAGTGCCACTTTGGAATCTTTGATTTGACCCCCTAAACAGTGGATCATTTGCTTGACACTTCGGCTACCCCCCCATTTTCATGTACCCTGATTCCAGTAATACTAATGAGGAAGGGGTGGGACCTTGTCTTCTCGTCCAATCAGCGAAAAGCAAGTTCAAAGGTCTGTAACTTTTGCTAGGAGTGGATCATTTGCTCATGGATGGTACCGTTGGAAAGCTCGTGGTCGTATTATGTTCGACGGAAGCAGTTAGGGTTAGGGTTAGGGTTAGGGTTAGATTTTTCAGGTTTCTCGATGATCCCCCCACCTCGTCCGTCGACTCGGTGGTTTACAGGGACCAAAGGTAATGCACAGGCCGGCGCACGTCGTCATAGCTCTCTTGACCGTACTATCCACCTAAAGTTAGATTAATAGTGGAGACAACAGGTCAATAAACAAGTTTAAGTTTGATTAGTAGTAGAGAGACAACAGGTCAGTTACAGATTTGGGTGAGAGGGTTAGGGTTAGGGTTAGGGTTAGGGTTAGGGTTGGGGTTGGGGTTGGGGTTAGGGTTAGGGTTTGTGTTCAACGGCTCCCTGCGGGAAACCAATACGCTACTGCCTCCTAACGCTCGTAGGCGTTACCAGAGTTCGCAGAAGGTAGTGTTGCACTCTCACATCGTACATCCAGTTGAGATCCGTATGCACTAAAGTACTTTTGTCAGTAGCGTATGGTGCGGGACCTCTGAATAGTTTCAGAGTTTTGATGTGAGATGTGCTGTATGGTGTATCAAGGTCACTGGGTATCCCTTATGTGTGCAGTCGGATTGCGGAGGATCCGGTGTCTTCGTAGTGGCTAGTGGGTGCATTGTGAGAGGACAGTTGTGAGTTTTGGAAGGGGAGAGGAAGGGGGGTTGGGTTGATAGTTCAGAGAGGAGAGGTGAGGGGGGTATTTTAGAGCGGTTTTTTGGATTTGGGGTTCGGGTTAGAATTTGTTTGTGTAGTTTTAAGATTAGGGTTAAGGTTAGGGTTTAGTTTAAGTTTAGGGTTTGGTTTTAAGGTTGAGGTTGGAATTAGGATTTGGGTTAGGGTTAAGGTTAGAATTTTGGGTTAGGTTCAGGTTTAGGGTTAGGGTTAGGGTTGGGGCCAGGGTTAGGGTTAGGTTTAGGTTTTCGGGTTAGGGTCAGGGTTAGGGTTAGGGTTAGGGTTAGGGTTAGGGTTAGGGGTTAGGGTTAGGGTTAGGGTTAGGGTTAGGGTTAGGGTTAGGATAAGGCAAGAGTGCCACTTTGGAATCTTTGATTTGACCCCCTAAACAGTGGATCATTTGCTTGACACTTCGGCTACCCCCCCATTTTCATGTACCCTGATTCCAGTAATACTAATGAGGAAGGGGTGGGACCTTGTCTTCTCGTCCAATCAGCGAAAAGCAAGTTCAAAGGTCTGTAACTTTTGCTAGGAGTGGATCATTTGCTCATGGATGGTACCGTTGGAAAGCTCGTGGTCGTATTATGTTCGACGGAAGCAGTTTCCAAGTCTCTACGACCTTCCGTTCGGAAGTTATGACCGGAAATGTGTATCGCATTGGAAATGAATGGAGCGAAAATTTCCTGAAATTTGACTAAGTGTTTTGGTGAAAAAGGTTCACCCAGAAAGTAGTTAGGAGCACGTTTCAGGCCATTTGGAGTCGATGGGTACCTATATTAAACAAACTTTTTTTGGAAAAAATACTTGTAAATTTTCCAAGATTTTCACTAAGTCAACTGGTTGAGTTCAGGCAGGGTTAGGGTTAGGGTTAGGGTTAGGGTTAGGGGTTAGGGGTTAGGGGTTAGGGTTAGGGTTAGGATAAGGCTAGGGTTAGGGTTAGGGTTAGGGTTAGGGTTAGGGTTAGGGTTAGGGTTAGGGTTAGGGTTTAGGGTTAGGGTTAGGGTTAGGGTTAGGGTTAGGGTTAGGATAAGGCAAGAGTGCCACTTTGGAATCTTTGATTTGACCCCCTAAACAGTGGATCATTTGCTTGACACTTCGGCTACCCCCCCATTTTCATGTACCCTGATTCCAGTAATACTAATGAGGAAGGGGTGGGACCTTGTCTTCTCGTCCAATCAGCGAAAAGCAAGTTCAAAGGTCTGTAACTTTTGCTAGGAGTGGATCATTTGCTCATGGATGGTACCGTTGGAAAGCTCGTGGTCGTATTATGTTCGACGGAAGCAGTTTCCAAGTCTCTACGACCTTCCGTTCGGAAGTTATGACCGGAAATGTGTATCGCATTGGAAATGAATGGAGCGAAAATTTCCTGAAATTTGACTAAGTGTTTTGGTGAAAAAGGTTCACCCAGAAAGTAGTTAGGAGCACGTTTCAGGCCATTTGGAGTCGATGGGTACCTATATTAAACAAACTTTTTTTGGAAAAAATACTTGTAAATTTTCCAAGATTTTCACTAAGTCAACTGGTTGAGTTCAGGCAGGGTTAGGGTTAGGGTTAGGGTTAGGGTTAGGGGTTAGGGGTTAGGGGTTAGGGTTAGGGTTAGGATAAGGCAAGAGTGCCACTTTGGAATCTTTGATTTGACCCCCTAAACAGTGGATCATTTGCTTGACACTTCGGCTACCCCCCCATTTTCATGTACCCTGATTCCAGTAATACTAATGAGGAAGGGGTGGGACCTTGTCTTCTCGTCCAATCAGCGAAAAGCAAGTTCAAAGGTCTGTAACTTTTGCTAGGAGTGGATCATTTGCTCATGGATGGTACCGTTGGAAAGCTCGTGGTCGTATTATGTTCGACGGAAGCAGTTTCCAAGTCTCTACGACCTTCCGTTCGGAAGTTATGACCGGAAATGTGTATCGCATTGGAAATGAATGGAGCGAAAATTTCCTGAAATTTGACTAAGTGTTTTGGTGAAAAAGGTTCACCCAGAAAGTAGTTAGGAGCACGTTTCAGGCCATTTGGAGTCGATGGGTACCTATATTAAACAAACTTTTTTTGGAAAAAATACTTGTAAATTTTCCAAGATTTTCACTAAGTCAACTGGTTGAGTTCAGGCAGGGTTAGGGTTAGGGTTAGGGTTAGGGTTAGGGGTTAGGGGTTAGGGGTTAGGGTTAGGGTTAGGATAAGGCAAGAGTGCCACTTTGGAATCTTTGATTTGACCCCCTAAACAGTGGATCATTTGCTTGACACTTCGGCTACCCCCCCATTTTCATGTACCCTGATTCCAGTAATACTAATGAGGAAGGGGTGGGACCTTGTCTTCTCGTCCAATCAGCGAAAAGCAAGTTCAAAGGTCTGTAACTTTTGCTAGGAGTGGATCATTTGCTCATGGATGGTACCGTTGGAAAGCTCGTGGTCGTATTATGTTCGACGGAAGCAGTTAGGGTTAGGGTTAGGGTTAGGGTTAGATTTTTCAGGTTTCTCGATGATCCCCCCACCTCGTCCGTCGACTCGGTGGTTTACAGGGACCAAAGGTAATGCACAGGCCGGCGCACGTCGTCATAGCTCTCTTGACCGTACTATCCACCTAAAGTTAGATTAATAGTGGAGACAACAGGTCAATAAACAAGTTTAAGTTTGATTAGTAGTAGAGAGACAACAGGTCAGTTACAGATTTGGGTGAGAGGGTTAGGGTTAGGGTTAGGGTTAGGGTTAGGGTTGGGGTTGGGGTTAGGGTTAGGGTTTGTGTTCAACGGCTCCCTGCGGGAAACCAATACGCTACTGCCTCCTAACGCTCGTAGGCGTTACCAGAGTTCGCAGAAGGTAGTGTTGCACTCTCACATCGTACATCCAGTTGAGATCCGTATGCACTAAAGTACTTTTGTCAGTAGCGTATGGTGCGGGACCTCTGAATAGTTTCAGAGTTTTGATGTGAGATGTGCTGTATGGTGTATCAAGGTCACTGGGTATCCCTTATGTGTGCAGTCGGATTGCGGAGGATCCGGTGTCTTCGTAGTGGCTAGTGGGTGCATTGTGAGAGGACAGTTGTGAGTTTTGGAAGGGGAGAGGAAGGGGGGTTGGGTTGATAGTTCAGAGAGGAGAGGTGAGGGGGGTATTTTAGAGCGGTTTTTTGGATTTGGGGTTCGGGTTAGAATTTGTTTGTGTAGTTTTAAGATTAGGGTTAAGGTTAGGGTTTAGTTTAAGTTTAGGGTTTGGTTTTAAGGTTAGGGTTAGGGTTAGGGTTAGGGTTAGGGTTAGGGTTAGGGTTTAGGGTTAGGGTTAGGGTTAGGGTTAGGGTTAGGGTTAGGATAAGGCAAGAGTGCCACTTTGGAATCTTTGATTTGACCCCCTAAACAGTGGATCATTTGCTTGACACTTCGGCTACCCCCCCATTTTCATGTACCCTGATTCCAGTAATACTAATGAGGAAGGGGTGGGACCTTGTCTTCTCGTCCAATCAGCGAAAAGCAAGTTCAAAGGTCTGTAACTTTTGCTAGGAGTGGATCATTTGCTCATGGATGGTACCGTTGGAAAGCTCGTGGTCGTATTATGTTCGACGGAAGCAGTTTCCAAGTCTCTACGACCTTCCGTTCGGAAGTTATGACCGGAAATGTGTATCGCATTGGAAATGAATGGAGCGAAAATTTCCTGAAATTTGACTAAGTGTTTTGGTGAAAAAGGTTCACCCAGAAAGTAGTTAGGAGCACGTTTCAGGCCATTTGGAGTCGATGGGTACCTATATTAAACAAACTTTTTTTGGAAAAAATACTTGTAAATTTTCCAAGATTTTCACTAAGTCAACTGGTTGAGTTCAGGCAGGGTTAGGGTTAGGGTTAGGGTTAGGGTTAGGGGTTAGGGGTTAGGGGTTAGGGTTAGGGTTAGGATAAGGCAAGAGTGCCACTTTGGAATCTTTGATTTGACCCCCTAAACAGTGGATCATTTGCTTGACACTTCGGCTACCCCCCCATTTTCATGTACCCTGATTCCAGTAATACTAATGAGGAAGGGGTGGGACCTTGTCTTCTCGTCCAATCAGCGAAAAGCAAGTTCAAAGGTCTGTAACTTTTGCTAGGAGTGGATCATTTGCTCATGGATGGTACCGTTGGAAAGCTCGTGGTCGTATTATGTTCGACGGAAGCAGTTAGGGTTAGGGTTAGGGTTAGGGTTAGATTTTTCAGGTTTCTCGATGATCCCCCCACCTCGTCCGTCGACTCGGTGGTTTACAGGGACCAAAGGTAATGCACAGGCCGGCGCACGTCGTCATAGCTCTCTTGACCGTACTATCCACCTAAAGTTAGATTAATAGTGGAGACAACAGGTCAATAAACAAGTTTAAGTTTGATTAGTAGTAGAGAGACAACAGGTCAGTTACAGATTTGGGTGAGAGGGTTAGGGTTAGGGTTAGGGTTAGGGTTAGGGTTGGGGTTGGGGTTGGGGTTAGGGTTAGGGTTTGTGTTCAACGGCTCCCTGCGGGAAACCAATACGCTACTGCCTCCTAACGCTCGTAGGCGTTACCAGAGTTCGCAGAAGGTAGTGTTGCACTCTCACATCGTACATCCAGTTGAGATCCGTATGCACTAAAGTACTTTTGTCAGTAGCGTATGGTGCGGGACCTCTGAATAGTTTCAGAGTTTTGATGTGAGATGTGCTGTATGGTGTATCAAGGTCACTGGGTATCCCTTATGTGTGCAGTCGGATTGCGGAGGATCCGGTGTCTTCGTAGTGGCTAGTGGGTGCATTGTGAGAGGACAGTTGTGAGTTTTGGAAGGGGAGAGGAAGGGGGGTTGGGTTGATAGTTCAGAGAGGAGAGGTGAGGGGGGTATTTTAGAGCGGTTTTTTGGATTTGGGGTTCGGGTTAGAATTTGTTTGTGTAGTTTTAAGATTAGGGTTAAGGTTAGGGTTTAGTTTAAGTTTAGGGTTTGGTTTTAAGGTTGAGGTTGGAATTAGGATTTGGGTTAGGGTTAAGGTTAGAATTTTGGGTTAGGTTCAGGTTTAGGGTTAGGGTTAGGGTTGGGGCCAGGGTTAGGGTTAGGTTTAGGTTTTCGGGTTAGGGTCAGGGTTAGGGTTAGGGTTAGGGTTAGGGTTAGGGTTAGGGGTTAGGGTTAGGGTTAGGGTTAGGGTTAGGATAAGGCAAGAGTGCCACTTTGGAATCTTTGATTTGACCCCCTAAACAGTGGATCATTTGCTTGACACTTCGGGTTAGGGTTAGGGTTAGGGTTAGGGTTAGGGTTAGGGTTAGGATAAGGCAAGAGTGCCACTTTGGAATCTTTGATTTGACCGGTTAGGGTTAGGGTTAGGGTTAGGGTTAGGGTTAGGGTTAGGGGTTAGGGTTAGGGTTAGGGTTAGGGTTAGGGTTAGGGTTAGGGTTAGGATAGGGGCTGAGTGCCACTTTGGAATCTTTGATTTGACCCCCTAAACAGTGGATCATTTGCTTTACACTTCGGCTACCCCCCATTTTCATGTACCCTGATTCCAGGAATACTAATGAGGAAGGGGTGGGACCTTGTCTTCTCGTCCAATCAGCGAAAAGCAAGTTCAAAGGTCTGTAACTTTTGCTAGGAGTGGATCATTTGCTCATGGATGGTACCGTTGGAAAGCTCGTGGTCGTATTATGTTCGACGGAAGCAGTTTCCAAGTCTCTACGACCTTCCGTTCGGAAGTTATGACCGGAAATGTGTATCGCATTGGAAATGAATGGAGCGAAAATTTCCTGAAATTTGACTAAGTGTTTTGGTGAAAAAGGTTCACCCAGAAAGTAGTTAGGAGCACGTTTCAGGCCATTTGGAGTCGATGGGTACCTATATTAAACAAACTTTTTTTGGAAAAAATACTTGTAAATTTTCCAAGATTTTCACTAAGTCAACTGGTTGAGTTCAGGCAGGGTTAGGGTTAGGGTTAGGGTTAGGGTTAGGGGTTAGGGGTTAGGGGTTAGGGTTAGGGTTAGGATAAGGCAAGAGTGCCACTTTGGAATCTTTGATTTGACCCCCTAAACAGTGGATCATTTGCTTGACACTTCGGCTACCCCCCCATTTTCATGTACCCTGATTCCAGTAATACTAATGAGGAAGGGGTGGGACCTTGTCTTCTCGTCCAATCAGCGAAAAGCAAGTTCAAAGGTCTGTAACTTTTGCTAGGAGTGGATCATTTGCTCATGGATGGTACCGTTGGAAAGCTCGTGGTCGTATTATGTTCGACGGAAGCAGTTAGGGTTAGGGTTAGGGTTAGGGTTAGATTTTTCAGGTTTCTCGATGATCCCCCCACCTCGTCCGTCGACTCGGTGGTTTACAGGGACCAAAGGTAATGCACAGGCCGGCGCACGTCGTCATAGCTCTCTTGACCGTACTATCCACCTAAAGTTAGATTAATAGTGGAGACAACAGGTCAATAAACAAGTTTAAGTTTGATTAGTAGTAGAGAGACAACAGGTCAGTTACAGATTTGGGTGAGAGGGTTAGGGTTAGGGTTAGGGTTAGGGTTAGGGTTGGGGTTGGGGTTGGGGTTAGGGTTAGGGTTTGTGTTCAACGGCTCCCTGCGGGAAACCAATACGCTACTGCCTCCTAACGCTCGTAGGCGTTACCAGAGTTCGCAGAAGGTAGTGTTGCACTCTCACATCGTACATCCAGTTGAGATCCGTATGCACTAAAGTACTTTTGTCAGTAGCGTATGGTGCGGGACCTCTGAATAGTTTCAGAGTTTTGATGTGAGATGTGCTGTATGGTGTATCAAGGTCACTGGGTATCCCTTATGTGTGCAGTCGGATTGCGGAGGATCCGGTGTCTTCGTAGTGGCTAGTGGGTGCATTGTGAGAGGACAGTTGTGAGTTTTGGAAGGGGAGAGGAAGGGGGGTTGGGTTGATAGTTCAGAGAGGAGAGGTGAGGGGGGTATTTTAGAGCGGTTTTTTGGATTTGGGGTTCGGGTTAGAATTTGTTTGTGTAGTTTTAAGATTAGGGTTAAGGTTAGGGTTTAGTTTAAGTTTAGGGTTTGGTTTTAAGGTTGAGGTTGGAATTAGGATTTGGGTTAGGGTTAAGGTTAGAATTTTGGGTTAGGTTCAGGTTTAGGGTTAGGGTTAGGGTTGGGGCCAGGGTTAGGGTTAGGTTTAGGTTTTCGGGTTAGGGTCAGGGTTAGGGTTAGGGTTAGGGTTAGGGTTAGGGTTAGGGGTTAGGGTTAGGGTTAGGGTTAGGGTTAGGGTTAGGATAAGGCAAGAGTGCCACTTTGGAATCTTTGATTTGACCCCCTAAACAGTGGATCATTTGCTTGACACTTCGGCTACCCCCCCATTTTCATGTACCCTGATTCCAGTAATACTAATGAGGAAGGGGTGGGACCTTGTCTTCTCGTCCAATCAGCGAAAAGCAAGTTCAAAGGTCTGTAACTTTTGCTAGGAGTGGATCATTTGCTCATGGATGGTACCGTTGGAAAGCTCGTGGTCAGGGTTAGGGTTAGGGTTAGGGTTAGGGTTAGGGTTAGGGTTAGGGTTAGGGTTAGGGTTAGGGTTAGGGTTAGGGTTAGGGTTAGGGTTAGGGTTAGGGTTAGGGTTAGGGTTAGGGTTAGGGTTAGGGTTAGGGTTAGGGTTAGGGTTAGGGTTAGGGTTAGGGTTAGGGTTAGGGTTAGGGTTAGGGTTAGGGTTAGGGTTAGGGTTAGGGTTAGGGTTAGGGTTAGGGTTAGGGTTAGGGTTAGGATAAGGCAAGAGTGCCACTTTGGAATCTTTGATTTGACCCCCTAAACAGTGGATCATTTGCTTGACACTTCGGCTACCCCCCCATTTTCATGTACCCTGATTCCAGTAATACTAATGAGGAAGGGGTGGGACCTTGTCTTCTCGTCCAATCAGCGAAAAGCAAGTTCAAAGGTCTGTAACTTTTGCTAGGAGTGGATCATTTGCTCATGGATGGTACCGTTGGAAAGCTCGTGGTCGTATTATGTTCGACGGAAGCAGTTTCCAAGTCTCTACGACCTTCCGTTCGGAAGTTATGACCGGAAATGTGTATCGCATTGGAAATGAATGGAGCGAAAATTTCCTGAAATTTGACTAAGTGTTTTGGTGAAAAAGGTTCACCCAGAAAGTAGTTAGGAGCACGTTTCAGGCCATTTGGAGTCGATGGGTACCTATATTAAACAAACTTTTTTTGGAAAAAATACTTGTAAATTTTCCAAGATTTTCACTAAGTCAACTGGTTGAGTTCAGGCAGGGTTAGGGTTAGGGTTAGGGTTAGGGTTAGGGGTTAGGGGTTAGGGGTTAGGGTTAGGGTTAGGATAAGGCTAGGGTTAGGGTTAGGGTTAGGGTTAGGGTTAGGGTTAGGGTTAGGGTTAGGGTTAGGGTTTAGGGTTAGGGTTAGGGTTAGGGTTAGGGTTAGGGTTAGGATAAGGCAAGAGTGCCACTTTGGAATCTTTGATTTGACCCCCTAAACAGTGGATCATTTGCTTGACACTTCGGCTACCCCCCCATTTTCATGTACCCTGATTCCAGTAATACTAATGAGGAAGGGGTGGGACCTTGTCTTCTCGTCCAATCAGCGAAAAGCAAGTTCAAAGGTCTGTAACTTTTGCTAGGAGTGGATCATTTGCTCATGGATGGTACCGTTGGAAAGCTCGTGGTCGTATTATGTTCGACGGAAGCAGTTTCCAAGTCTCTACGACCTTCCGTTCGGAAGTTATGACCGGAAATGTGTATCGCATTGGAAATGAATGGAGCGAAAATTTCCTGAAATTTGACTAAGTGTTTTGGTGAAAAAGGTTCACCCAGAAAGTAGTTAGGAGCACGTTTCAGGCCATTTGGAGTCGATGGGTACCTATATTAAACAAACTTTTTTTGGAAAAAATACTTGTAAATTTTCCAAGATTTTCACTAAGTCAACTGGTTGAGTTCAGGCAGGGTTAGGGTTAGGGTTAGGGTTAGGGTTAGGGGTTAGGGGTTAGGGGTTAGGGTTAGGGTTAGGATAAGGCAAGAGTGCCACTTTGGAATCTTTGATTTGACCCCCTAAACAGTGGATCATTTGCTTGACACTTCGGCTACCCCCCCATTTTCATGTACCCTGATTCCAGTAATACTAATGAGGAAGGGGTGGGACCTTGTCTTCTCGTCCAATCAGCGAAAAGCAAGTTCAAAGGTCTGTAACTTTTGCTAGGAGTGGATCATTTGCTCATGGATGGTACCGTTGGAAAGCTCGTGGTCGTATTATGTTCGACGGAAGCAGTTTCCAAGTCTCTACGACCTTCCGTTCGGAAGTTATGACCGGAAATGTGTATCGCATTGGAAATGAATGGAGCGAAAATTTCCTGAAATTTGACTAAGTGTTTTGGTGAAAAAGGTTCACCCAGAAAGTAGTTAGGAGCACGTTTCAGGCCATTTGGAGTCGATGGGTACCTATATTAAACAAACTTTTTTTGGAAAAAATACTTGTAAATTTTCCAAGATTTTCACTAAGTCAACTGGTTGAGTTCAGGCAGGGTTAGGGTTAGGGTTAGGGTTAGGGTTAGGGGTTAGGGGTTAGGGGTTAGGGTTAGGGTTAGGATAAGGCAAGAGTGCCACTTTGGAATCTTTGATTTGACCCCCTAAACAGTGGATCATTTGCTTGACACTTCGGCTACCCCCCCATTTTCATGTACCCTGATTCCAGTAATACTAATGAGGAAGGGGTGGGACCTTGTCTTCTCGTCCAATCAGCGAAAAGCAAGTTCAAAGGTCTGTAACTTTTGCTAGGAGTGGATCATTTGCTCATGGATGGTACCGTTGGAAAGCTCGTGGTCGTATTATGTTCGACGGAAGCAGTTAGGGTTAGGGTTAGGGTTAGGGTTAGATTTTTCAGGTTTCTCGATGATCCCCCCACCTCGTCCGTCGACTCGGTGGTTTACAGGGACCAAAGGTAATGCACAGGCCGGCGCACGTCGTCATAGCTCTCTTGACCGTACTATCCACCTAAAGTTAGATTAATAGTGGAGACAACAGGTCAATAAACAAGTTTAAGTTTGATTAGTAGTAGAGAGACAACAGGTCAGTTACAGATTTGGGTGAGAGGGTTAGGGTTAGGGTTAGGGTTAGGGTTAGGGTTGGGGTTGGGGTTAGGGTTAGGGTTTGTGTTCAACGGCTCCCTGCGGGAAACCAATACGCTACTGCCTCCTAACGCTCGTAGGCGTTACCAGAGTTCGCAGAAGGTAGTGTTGCACTCTCACATCGTACATCCAGTTGAGATCCGTATGCACTAAAGTACTTTTGTCAGTAGCGTATGGTGCGGGACCTCTGAATAGTTTCAGAGTTTTGATGTGAGATGTGCTGTATGGTGTATCAAGGTCACTGGGTATCCCTTATGTGTGCAGTCGGATTGCGGAGGATCCGGTGTCTTCGTAGTGGCTAGTGGGTGCATTGTGAGAGGACAGTTGTGAGTTTTGGAAGGGGAGAGGAAGGGGGGTTGGGTTGATAGTTCAGAGAGGAGAGGTGAGGGGGGTATTTTAGAGCGGTTTTTTGGATTTGGGGTTCGGGTTAGAATTTGTTTGTGTAGTTTTAAGATTAGGGTTAAGGTTAGGGTTTAGTTTAAGTTTAGGGTTTGGTTTTAAGGTTAGGGTTAGGGTTAGGGTTAGGGTTAGGGTTAGGGTTAGGGTTTAGGGTTAGGGTTAGGGTTAGGGTTAGGGTTAGGGTTAGGATAAGGCAAGAGTGCCACTTTGGAATCTTTGATTTGACCCCCTAAACAGTGGATCATTTGCTTGACACTTCGGCTACCCCCCCATTTTCATGTACCCTGATTCCAGTAATACTAATGAGGAAGGGGTGGGACCTTGTCTTCTCGTCCAATCAGCGAAAAGCAAGTTCAAAGGTCTGTAACTTTTGCTAGGAGTGGATCATTTGCTCATGGATGGTACCGTTGGAAAGCTCGTGGTCGTATTATGTTCGACGGAAGCAGTTTCCAAGTCTCTACGACCTTCCGTTCGGAAGTTATGACCGGAAATGTGTATCGCATTGGAAATGAATGGAGCGAAAATTTCCTGAAATTTGACTAAGTGTTTTGGTGAAAAAGGTTCACCCAGAAAGTAGTTAGGAGCACGTTTCAGGCCATTTGGAGTCGATGGGTACCTATATTAAACAAACTTTTTTTGGAAAAAATACTTGTAAATTTTCCAAGATTTTCACTAAGTCAACTGGTTGAGTTCAGGCAGGGTTAGGGTTAGGGTTAGGGTTAGGGTTAGGGGTTAGGGGTTAGGGGTTAGGGTTAGGGTTAGGATAAGGCAAGAGTGCCACTTTGGAATCTTTGATTTGACCCCCTAAACAGTGGATCATTTGCTTGACACTTCGGCTACCCCCCCATTTTCATGTACCCTGATTCCAGTAATACTAATGAGGAAGGGGTGGGACCTTGTCTTCTCGTCCAATCAGCGAAAAGCAAGTTCAAAGGTCTGTAACTTTTGCTAGGAGTGGATCATTTGCTCATGGATGGTACCGTTGGAAAGCTCGTGGTCGTATTATGTTCGACGGAAGCAGTTAGGGTTAGGGTTAGGGTTAGGGTTAGATTTTTCAGGTTTCTCGATGATCCCCCCACCTCGTCCGTCGACTCGGTGGTTTACAGGGACCAAAGGTAATGCACAGGCCGGCGCACGTCGTCATAGCTCTCTTGACCGTACTATCCACCTAAAGTTAGATTAATAGTGGAGACAACAGGTCAATAAACAAGTTTAAGTTTGATTAGTAGTAGAGAGACAACAGGTCAGTTACAGATTTGGGTGAGAGGGTTAGGGTTAGGGTTAGGGTTAGGGTTAGGGTTGGGGTTGGGGTTGGGGTTAGGGTTAGGGTTTGTGTTCAACGGCTCCCTGCGGGAAACCAATACGCTACTGCCTCCTAACGCTCGTAGGCGTTACCAGAGTTCGCAGAAGGTAGTGTTGCACTCTCACATCGTACATCCAGTTGAGATCCGTATGCACTAAAGTACTTTTGTCAGTAGCGTATGGTGCGGGACCTCTGAATAGTTTCAGAGTTTTGATGTGAGATGTGCTGTATGGTGTATCAAGGTCACTGGGTATCCCTTATGTGTGCAGTCGGATTGCGGAGGATCCGGTGTCTTCGTAGTGGCTAGTGGGTGCATTGTGAGAGGACAGTTGTGAGTTTTGGAAGGGGAGAGGAAGGGGGGTTGGGTTGATAGTTCAGAGAGGAGAGGTGAGGGGGGTATTTTAGAGCGGTTTTTTGGATTTGGGGTTCGGGTTAGAATTTGTTTGTGTAGTTTTAAGATTAGGGTTAAGGTTAGGGTTTAGTTTAAGTTTAGGGTTTGGTTTTAAGGTTGAGGTTGGAATTAGGATTTGGGTTAGGGTTAAGGTTAGAATTTTGGGTTAGGTTCAGGTTTAGGGTTAGGGTTAGGGTTGGGGCCAGGGTTAGGGTTAGGTTTAGGTTTTCGGGTTAGGGTCAGGGTTAGGGTTAGGGTTAGGGTTAGGGTTAGGGTTAGGGGTTAGGGTTAGGGTTAGGGTTAGGGTTAGGATAAGGCAAGAGTGCCACTTTGGAATCTTTGATTTGACCCCCTAAACAGTGGATCATTTGCTTGACACTTCGGGTTAGGGTTAGGGTTAGGGTTAGGGTTAGGGTTAGGGTTAGGATAAGGCAAGAGTGCCACTTTGGAATCTTTGATTTGACCGGTTAGGGTTAGGGTTAGGGTTAGGGTTAGGGTTAGGGTTAGGGGTTAGGGTTAGGGTTAGGGTTAGGGTTAGGGTTAGGGTTAGGGTTAGGATAGGGGCTGAGTGCCACTTTGGAATCTTTGATTTGACCCCCTAAACAGTGGATCATTTGCTTTACACTTCGGCTACCCCCCATTTTCATGTACCCTGATTCCAGGAATACTAATGAGGAAGGGGTGGGACCTTGTCTTCTCGTCCAATCAGCGAAAAGCAAGTTCAAAGGTCTGTAACTTTTGCTAGGAGTGGATCATTTGCTCATGGATGGTACCGTTGGAAAGCTCGTGGTCGTATTATGTTCGACGGAAGCAGTTTCCAAGTCTCTACGACCTTCCGTTCGGAAGTTATGACCGGAAATGTGTATCGCATTGGAAATGAATGGAGCGAAAATTTCCTGAAATTTGACTAAGTGTTTTGGTGAAAAAGGTTCACCCAGAAAGTAGTTAGGAGCACGTTTCAGGCCATTTGGAGTCGATGGGTACCTATATTAAACAAACTTTTTTTGGAAAAAATACTTGTAAATTTTCCAAGATTTTCACTAAGTCAACTGGTTGAGTTCAGGCAGGGTTAGGGTTAGGGTTAGGGTTAGGGTTAGGGGTTAGGGGTTAGGGGTTAGGGTTAGGGTTAGGATAAGGCAAGAGTGCCACTTTGGAATCTTTGATTTGACCCCCTAAACAGTGGATCATTTGCTTGACACTTCGGCTACCCCCCCATTTTCATGTACCCTGATTCCAGTAATACTAATGAGGAAGGGGTGGGACCTTGTCTTCTCGTCCAATCAGCGAAAAGCAAGTTCAAAGGTCTGTAACTTTTGCTAGGAGTGGATCATTTGCTCATGGATGGTACCGTTGGAAAGCTCGTGGTCGTATTATGTTCGACGGAAGCAGTTAGGGTTAGGGTTAGGGTTAGGGTTAGATTTTTCAGGTTTCTCGATGATCCCCCCACCTCGTCCGTCGACTCGGTGGTTTACAGGGACCAAAGGTAATGCACAGGCCGGCGCACGTCGTCATAGCTCTCTTGACCGTACTATCCACCTAAAGTTAGATTAATAGTGGAGACAACAGGTCAATAAACAAGTTTAAGTTTGATTAGTAGTAGAGAGACAACAGGTCAGTTACAGATTTGGGTGAGAGGGTTAGGGTTAGGGTTAGGGTTAGGGTTAGGGTTAGGGTTAGGGTTAGGGTTAGGGTTAGGGTTAGGGTTAGGGTTAGGGTTAGGGTTAGGGTTAGGGTTAGGGTTAGGGTTAGGGTTAGGGTTAGGGTTAGGGGTTAGGGGTTAGGGTTAGGGTTAGGGTTAGGGTTAGGGTTAGGGTTAGGGTTAGGGTTAGGGTTAGGGTTAGGGTTAGGGTTAGGGTTAGGGTTAGGGTTAGGGTTAGGGTTAGGGTTAGGGTTAGGGTTAGGGTTAGGGTTAGGGTTAGGGTTAGGGTTAGGGTTAGGGTTAGGGTTAGGGTTAGGGTTAGGGTTAGGGTTAGGGTTAGGGTTAGGGTTAGGGTTAGGGTTAGGGTTAGGGTTAGGGTTAGGGTTAGGGTTAGGGTTAGGGTTAGGGTTAGGGTTAGGGTTAGGGTTAGGGTTAGGGTTAGGGTTAGGGTTAGGGTTAGGGTTAGGGTTAGGGTTAGGGTTAGGGTTAGGGTTAGGGTTAGGGTTAGGGTTAGGGTTAGGGTTAGGGTTAGGGTTAGGGTTAGGGTTAGGGTTAGGGTTAGGGTTAGGGTTAGGGTTAGGGTTAGGGTTAGGGTTAGGGTTAGGGTTAGGGTTAGGGTTAGGGTTAGGGTTAGGGTTAGGGTTAGGGTTAGGGTTAGGGTTAGGGTTAGGGTTAGGGTTAGGGTTAGGGTTAGGGTTAGGGTTAGGGTTAGGGTTAGGGTTAGGGTTAGGGTTAGGGTTAGGGTTAGGGTTAGGGTTAGGGTTAGGGTTAGGGTTAGGGTTAGGGTTAGGGTTAGGGTTAGGGTTAGGGTTAGGGTTAGGGTTAGGGTTAGGGTTAGGGTTAGGGTTAGGGTTAGGGTTAGGGTTAGGGTTAGGGTTAGGGTTAGGGTTAGGGTTAGGGTTAGGGTTAGGGTTAGGGTTAGGGTTAGGGTTAGGGTTAGGGTTAGGGTTAGGGTTAGGGTTAGGGTTAGGGTTAGGGTTAGATTAAGGGGGTAAAATGAGGTAAGGTCCCTGGGACCTTTCGCGAATAACTTTTTATAGGAAGGTCTTAGAGCTTTGAAACCTTCACCAGACCTAATTTGGCGGTCTAGCTTTCCGACGAGCCCAGCCTTGACCTTCTACGACCTTGGGAAGTGGGAGAAAATCTAAAAAAAAAGTTTACATCTTTCATATCTCAGCCTCTGAAGGTCGTAGAGACTCGGGGTTGGTCTTGTTGGAGAGCTAGACCCCGAAATATGTCCGACGGATTCGGGTTTCGAAGCTCTACGACGTTCTGTTCCGGAGATATAGGTCAAAACGTCCCCCCATAGGAAACGAATGGGCGCAAATTGGTGTAAAAATTACACTAAGTGTTTTGTCCAAAAACGACCCTGAAGAAAGTGTTTAGGAGCACGTTTCAGGTCATTTTGAGTTGTTTGATTCACTTTCTGATGACTGATTTTCTATTTCTTTTACCTCTGGTTAGGGTAGGTATAACAGACACGGTAAATGTTGGACTCTTTAGTCTGGCCTCAGTGGTCCTTGAGATTCTCCAGAATGGGTGTACCCAGCACAGCTTACTCAGGGTTAGGGTTAGGGTTAGGGGTTAGGGTTAGGGTTAGGGTTAGGGTTAGGGTTAGGGTTAGGGTTAGGGTTAGGGTTAGGGTTAGGGTTAGGGTTAGGGTTAGGATAGGGCAAGAGTGCCACTTTGGAATCTTTGATTTGACCCCCTAAACAGTGGATCATTTGCTCTACACTTCGGCTACCCCCCCATTTTCGGGTACCCTGATTCCAGTAATACTAATGAGGAAGGGGTGGGACCTTGTCTTCTCGTCCAATCAGCGAAAAGCAAGTTCAAAGGTCTGTAACTTTTGCTAGGAGTGGATCATTTGCTCATGGATGGTACCGTTGGAAAGCTCGTGGTCGTATTATGTTCGACGGAAGCAGTTTCCAAGTCTCTACGACCTTCCGTTCGGAAGTTATGACCGGAAATGTGTATCGCATTGAAAATGAATGGAGCGATAATTTCCTGAAATTTGACTAAGTGTTTTGGTGAAAAAAGTTCCCCCAGAAAGTGTTTAGGAGCACGTTTTAGGCCATTTGGAGTCGATAGGTACCTATATTAAACAAACTTCTTTTGGGAAAAATACTTGTAAATTTTCTAAGATTTTCACTAAGTCAACTGTTTGAGTTCAGGCAAGTCCCCAGGAGATGGTTAGGTTCAGTACAACTGCACAGGGAGAGGTTAAGATAAAGAGAAAGTGGACTCTCTGGTCGTGCCCTAGTGGTCCTGTGGACTCTGGGGATTGGGTCAAGCCAGCAGTAGACCAGCTGGGTTAGGGTTAGGGTTAGGGTTAGGGTTAGGATAGGGGGTAATAGCCACTTTTGAGCCGGCTCAAAGTTAGGGTTAGGGTTAGGGTTAGGGTTAGGATAGGGGGTAATAGCCACTTTTGAGCCGGCTCAAAGTTAGCTTAGCCTAGCTTAGCAAGCTAAAACTTGCTAACCAAGCTATAACATAGCTTAGCATCGATATATAGGGCTCCTAGGTGATAGCTACTTCGCAAACGGTGTCGTTTTCGCGATAGGAGCAAAGGATCATGGGTAAAAAGTGTTTTTTTTGAATAACTTTTGATAGGAAGGTCGTAGAGCTCCGGAACCAGGGTTAGGGTTAGGGTTAGGGTTAGGGTTAGGGTTAGTTAGGGTTAGGGTTAGGGTTAGGGTTAGGGTTAGGGTTAGGGTTAGGGTTAGGGTTAGGGTTAGGGTTAGGGTTAGGGTTAGGGTTAGGGTTAGGGTTAGGGTTAGGGTTAGGGTTAGGGTTAGGGTTAGGGTTAGGGTTAGGGTTAGGGTTAGGGTTAGGGTTAGGGTTAGGGTTAGGGTTAGGGTTAGGGTTAGGGTTAGGGTTAGGGTTAGGGTTAGGGTTAGGGTTAGGGTTAGGGTTAGGGTTAGGGTTAGGGTTAGGGTTAGGGTTAGGGTTAGGGTTAGGGTTAGGGTTAGGGTTAGGGTTTAGGGTTAGGGTTAGGGTTAGGGTTAGGGTTAGGGTTAGGGTTAGGGTTAGGGTTAGGGTTAGGGTTAGGGGTTAGGGTTAGGGTTAGGGTTAGGGTTAGGGTTAGGGTTAGGGTTAGGGTTAGGGTTAGGGTTAGGGTTAGGGGTTAGGGTTAGGGTTAGGGTTAGGGTTAGGGTTAGGGTTAGGGTTAGGGTTAGGGTTAGGGTTAGGGTTAGGGTTAGGGTTAGGGTTAGGGTTAGGGTTAGGGTTAGGGTTAGGGTTAGGGTTAGGGTTAGGGTTAGGGTTAGGGTTAGGGTTAGGGTTAGGGTTAGGGTTAGGGTTAGGGTTAGGGTTAGGGTTAGGGTTAGGGTTAGGGTTAGGGTTAGGGTTAGGGTTAGGATAAGGCAAGAGTGCCACTTTGGAATCTTTGATTTGACCCCCTAAACAGTGGATCATTTGCTTGACACTTCGGCTACCCCCCCATTTTCATGTACCCTGATTCCAGTAATACTAATGAGGAAGGGGTGGGACCTTGTCTTCTCGTCCAATCAGCGAAAAGCAAGTTCAAAGGTCTGTAACTTTTGCTAGGAGTGGATCATTTGCTCATGGATGGTACCGTTGGAAAGCTCGTGGTCGTATTATGTTCGACGGAAGCAGTTTCCAAGTCTCTACGACCTTCCGTTCGGAAGTTATGACCGGAAATGTGTATCGCATTGGAAATGAATGGAGCGAAAATTTCCTGAAATTTGACTAAGTGTTTTGGTGAAAAAGGTTCACCCAGAAAGTAGTTAGGAGCACGTTTCAGGCCATTTGGAGTCGATGGGTACCTATATTAAACAAACTTTTTTTGGAAAAAATACTTGTAAATTTTCCAAGATTTTCACTAAGTCAACTGGTTGAGTTCAGGCAGGGTTAGGGTTAGGGTTAGGGTTAGGGTTAGGGGTTAGGGGTTAGGGGTTAGGGTTAGGGTTAGGATAAGGCTAGGGTTAGGGTTAGGGTTAGGGTTAGGGTTAGGGTTAGGGTTAGGGTTAGGGTTAGGGTTTAGGGTTAGGGTTAGGGTTAGGGTTAGGGTTAGGGTTAGGATAAGGCAAGAGTGCCACTTTGGAATCTTTGATTTGACCCCCTAAACAGTGGATCATTTGCTTGACACTTCGGCTACCCCCCCATTTTCATGTACCCTGATTCCAGTAATACTAATGAGGAAGGGGTGGGACCTTGTCTTCTCGTCCAATCAGCGAAAAGCAAGTTCAAAGGTCTGTAACTTTTGCTAGGAGTGGATCATTTGCTCATGGATGGTACCGTTGGAAAGCTCGTGGTCGTATTATGTTCGACGGAAGCAGTTTCCAAGTCTCTACGACCTTCCGTTCGGAAGTTATGACCGGAAATGTGTATCGCATTGGAAATGAATGGAGCGAAAATTTCCTGAAATTTGACTAAGTGTTTTGGTGAAAAAGGTTCACCCAGAAAGTAGTTAGGAGCACGTTTCAGGCCATTTGGAGTCGATGGGTACCTATATTAAACAAACTTTTTTTGGAAAAAATACTTGTAAATTTTCCAAGATTTTCACTAAGTCAACTGGTTGAGTTCAGGCAGGGTTAGGGTTAGGGTTAGGGTTAGGGTTAGGGGTTAGGGGTTAGGGGTTAGGGTTAGGGTTAGGATAAGGCAAGAGTGCCACTTTGGAATCTTTGATTTGACCCCCTAAACAGTGGATCATTTGCTTGACACTTCGGCTACCCCCCCATTTTCATGTACCCTGATTCCAGTAATACTAATGAGGAAGGGGTGGGACCTTGTCTTCTCGTCCAATCAGCGAAAAGCAAGTTCAAAGGTCTGTAACTTTTGCTAGGAGTGGATCATTTGCTCATGGATGGTACCGTTGGAAAGCTCGTGGTCGTATTATGTTCGACGGAAGCAGTTTCCAAGTCTCTACGACCTTCCGTTCGGAAGTTATGACCGGAAATGTGTATCGCATTGGAAATGAATGGAGCGAAAATTTCCTGAAATTTGACTAAGTGTTTTGGTGAAAAAGGTTCACCCAGAAAGTAGTTAGGAGCACGTTTCAGGCCATTTGGAGTCGATGGGTACCTATATTAAACAAACTTTTTTTGGAAAAAATACTTGTAAATTTTCCAAGATTTTCACTAAGTCAACTGGTTGAGTTCAGGCAGGGTTAGGGTTAGGGTTAGGGTTAGGGTTAGGGGTTAGGGGTTAGGGGTTAGGGTTAGGGTTAGGATAAGGCAAGAGTGCCACTTTGGAATCTTTGATTTGACCCCCTAAACAGTGGATCATTTGCTTGACACTTCGGCTACCCCCCCATTTTCATGTACCCTGATTCCAGTAATACTAATGAGGAAGGGGTGGGACCTTGTCTTCTCGTCCAATCAGCGAAAAGCAAGTTCAAAGGTCTGTAACTTTTGCTAGGAGTGGATCATTTGCTCATGGATGGTACCGTTGGAAAGCTCGTGGTCGTATTATGTTCGACGGAAGCAGTTAGGGTTAGGGTTAGGGTTAGGGTTAGATTTTTCAGGTTTCTCGATGATCCCCCCACCTCGTCCGTCGACTCGGTGGTTTACAGGGACCAAAGGTAATGCACAGGCCGGCGCACGTCGTCATAGCTCTCTTGACCGTACTATCCACCTAAAGTTAGATTAATAGTGGAGACAACAGGTCAATAAACAAGTTTAAGTTTGATTAGTAGTAGAGAGACAACAGGTCAGTTACAGATTTGGGTGAGAGGGTTAGGGTTAGGGTTAGGGTTAGGGTTAGGGTTGGGGTTGGGGTTAGGGTTAGGGTTTGTGTTCAACGGCTCCCTGCGGGAAACCAATACGCTACTGCCTCCTAACGCTCGTAGGCGTTACCAGAGTTCGCAGAAGGTAGTGTTGCACTCTCACATCGTACATCCAGTTGAGATCCGTATGCACTAAAGTACTTTTGTCAGTAGCGTATGGTGCGGGACCTCTGAATAGTTTCAGAGTTTTGATGTGAGATGTGCTGTATGGTGTATCAAGGTCACTGGGTATCCCTTATGTGTGCAGTCGGATTGCGGAGGATCCGGTGTCTTCGTAGTGGCTAGTGGGTGCATTGTGAGAGGACAGTTGTGAGTTTTGGAAGGGGAGAGGAAGGGGGGTTGGGTTGATAGTTCAGAGAGGAGAGGTGAGGGGGGTATTTTAGAGCGGTTTTTTGGATTTGGGGTTCGGGTTAGAATTTGTTTGTGTAGTTTTAAGATTAGGGTTAAGGTTAGGGTTTAGTTTAAGTTTAGGGTTTGGTTTTAAGGTTAGGGTTAGGGTTAGGGTTAGGGTTAGGGTTAGGGTTAGGGTTTAGGGTTAGGGTTAGGGTTAGGGTTAGGGTTAGGGTTAGGATAAGGCAAGAGTGCCACTTTGGAATCTTTGATTTGACCCCCTAAACAGTGGATCATTTGCTTGACACTTCGGCTACCCCCCCATTTTCATGTACCCTGATTCCAGTAATACTAATGAGGAAGGGGTGGGACCTTGTCTTCTCGTCCAATCAGCGAAAAGCAAGTTCAAAGGTCTGTAACTTTTGCTAGGAGTGGATCATTTGCTCATGGATGGTACCGTTGGAAAGCTCGTGGTCGTATTATGTTCGACGGAAGCAGTTTCCAAGTCTCTACGACCTTCCGTTCGGAAGTTATGACCGGAAATGTGTATCGCATTGGAAATGAATGGAGCGAAAATTTCCTGAAATTTGACTAAGTGTTTTGGTGAAAAAGGTTCACCCAGAAAGTAGTTAGGAGCACGTTTCAGGCCATTTGGAGTCGATGGGTACCTATATTAAACAAACTTTTTTTGGAAAAAATACTTGTAAATTTTCCAAGATTTTCACTAAGTCAACTGGTTGAGTTCAGGCAGGGTTAGGGTTAGGGTTAGGGTTAGGGTTAGGGGTTAGGGGTTAGGGGTTAGGGTTAGGGTTAGGATAAGGCAAGAGTGCCACTTTGGAATCTTTGATTTGACCCCCTAAACAGTGGATCATTTGCTTGACACTTCGGCTACCCCCCCATTTTCATGTACCCTGATTCCAGTAATACTAATGAGGAAGGGGTGGGACCTTGTCTTCTCGTCCAATCAGCGAAAAGCAAGTTCAAAGGTCTGTAACTTTTGCTAGGAGTGGATCATTTGCTCATGGATGGTACCGTTGGAAAGCTCGTGGTCGTATTATGTTCGACGGAAGCAGTTAGGGTTAGGGTTAGGGTTAGGGTTAGATTTTTCAGGTTTCTCGATGATCCCCCCACCTCGTCCGTCGACTCGGTGGTTTACAGGGACCAAAGGTAATGCACAGGCCGGCGCACGTCGTCATAGCTCTCTTGACCGTACTATCCACCTAAAGTTAGATTAATAGTGGAGACAACAGGTCAATAAACAAGTTTAAGTTTGATTAGTAGTAGAGAGACAACAGGTCAGTTACAGATTTGGGTGAGAGGGTTAGGGTTAGGGTTAGGGTTAGGGTTAGGGTTGGGGTTGGGGTTGGGGTTAGGGTTAGGGTTTGTGTTCAACGGCTCCCTGCGGGAAACCAATACGCTACTGCCTCCTAACGCTCGTAGGCGTTACCAGAGTTCGCAGAAGGTAGTGTTGCACTCTCACATCGTACATCCAGTTGAGATCCGTATGCACTAAAGTACTTTTGTCAGTAGCGTATGGTGCGGGACCTCTGAATAGTTTCAGAGTTTTGATGTGAGATGTGCTGTATGGTGTATCAAGGTCACTGGGTATCCCTTATGTGTGCAGTCGGATTGCGGAGGATCCGGTGTCTTCGTAGTGGCTAGTGGGTGCATTGTGAGAGGACAGTTGTGAGTTTTGGAAGGGGAGAGGAAGGGGGGTTGGGTTGATAGTTCAGAGAGGAGAGGTGAGGGGGGTATTTTAGAGCGGTTTTTTGGATTTGGGGTTCGGGTTAGAATTTGTTTGTGTAGTTTTAAGATTAGGGTTAAGGTTAGGGTTTAGTTTAAGTTTAGGGTTTGGTTTTAAGGTTGAGGTTGGAATTAGGATTTGGGTTAGGGTTAAGGTTAGAATTTTGGGTTAGGTTCAGGTTTAGGGTTAGGGTTAGGGTTGGGGCCAGGGTTAGGGTTAGGTTTAGGTTTTCGGGTTAGGGTCAGGGTTAGGGTTAGGGTTAGGGTTAGGGTTAGGGTTAGGGGTTAGGGTTAGGGTTAGGGTTAGGGTTAGGATAAGGCAAGAGTGCCACTTTGGAATCTTTGATTTGACCCCCTAAACAGTGGATCATTTGCTTGACACTTCGGGTTAGGGTTAGGGTTAGGGTTAGGGTTAGGGTTAGGGTTAGGATAAGGCAAGAGTGCCACTTTGGAATCTTTGATTTGACCGGTTAGGGTTAGGGTTAGGGTTAGGGTTAGGGTTAGGGTTAGGGGTTAGGGTTAGGGTTAGGGTTAGGGTTAGGGTTAGGGTTAGGGTTAGGATAGGGGCTGAGTGCCACTTTGGAATCTTTGATTTGACCCCCTAAACAGTGGATCATTTGCTTTACACTTCGGCTACCCCCCATTTTCATGTACCCTGATTCCAGGAATACTAATGAGGAAGGGGTGGGACCTTGTCTTCTCGTCCAATCAGCGAAAAGCAAGTTCAAAGGTCTGTAACTTTTGCTAGGAGTGGATCATTTGCTCATGGATGGTACCGTTGGAAAGCTCGTGGTCGTATTATGTTCGACGGAAGCAGTTTCCAAGTCTCTACGACCTTCCGTTCGGAAGTTATGACCGGAAATGTGTATCGCATTGGAAATGAATGGAGCGAAAATTTCCTGAAATTTGACTAAGTGTTTTGGTGAAAAAGGTTCACCCAGAAAGTAGTTAGGAGCACGTTTCAGGCCATTTGGAGTCGATGGGTACCTATATTAAACAAACTTTTTTTGGAAAAAATACTTGTAAATTTTCCAAGATTTTCACTAAGTCAACTGGTTGAGTTCAGGCAGGGTTAGGGTTAGGGTTAGGGTTAGGGTTAGGGGTTAGGGGTTAGGGGTTAGGGTTAGGGTTAGGATAAGGCAAGAGTGCCACTTTGGAATCTTTGATTTGACCCCCTAAACAGTGGATCATTTGCTTGACACTTCGGCTACCCCCCCATTTTCATGTACCCTGATTCCAGTAATACTAATGAGGAAGGGGTGGGACCTTGTCTTCTCGTCCAATCAGCGAAAAGCAAGTTCAAAGGTCTGTAACTTTTGCTAGGAGTGGATCATTTGCTCATGGATGGTACCGTTGGAAAGCTCGTGGTCGTATTATGTTCGACGGAAGCAGTTAGGGTTAGGGTTAGGGTTAGGGTTAGATTTTTCAGGTTTCTCGATGATCCCCCCACCTCGTCCGTCGACTCGGTGGTTTACAGGGACCAAAGGTAATGCACAGGCCGGCGCACGTCGTCATAGCTCTCTTGACCGTACTATCCACCTAAAGTTAGATTAATAGTGGAGACAACAGGTCAATAAACAAGTTTAAGTTTGATTAGTAGTAGAGAGACAACAGGTCAGTTACAGATTTGGGTGAGAGGGTTAGGGTTAGGGTTAGGGTTAGGGTTAGGGTTGGGGTTGGGGTTGGGGTTAGGGTTAGGGTTTGTGTTCAACGGCTCCCTGCGGGAAACCAATACGCTACTGCCTCCTAACGCTCGTAGGCGTTACCAGAGTTCGCAGAAGGTAGTGTTGCACTCTCACATCGTACATCCAGTTGAGATCCGTATGCACTAAAGTACTTTTGTCAGTAGCGTATGGTGCGGGACCTCTGAATAGTTTCAGAGTTTTGATGTGAGATGTGCTGTATGGTGTATCAAGGTCACTGGGTATCCCTTATGTGTGCAGTCGGATTGCGGAGGATCCGGTGTCTTCGTAGTGGCTAGTGGGTGCATTGTGAGAGGACAGTTGTGAGTTTTGGAAGGGGAGAGGAAGGGGGGTTGGGTTGATAGTTCAGAGAGGAGAGGTGAGGGGGGTATTTTAGAGCGGTTTTTTGGATTTGGGGTTCGGGTTAGAATTTGTTTGTGTAGTTTTAAGATTAGGGTTAAGGTTAGGGTTTAGTTTAAGTTTAGGGTTTGGTTTTAAGGTTGAGGTTGGAATTAGGATTTGGGTTAGGGTTAAGGTTAGAATTTTGGGTTAGGTTCAGGTTTAGGGTTAGGGTTAGGGTTGGGGCCAGGGTTAGGGTTAGGTTTAGGTTTTCGGGTTAGGGTCAGGGTTAGGGTTAGGGTTAGGGTTAGGGTTAGGGTTAGGGGTTAGGGTTAGGGTTAGGGTTAGGGTTAGGGTTAGGATAAGGCAAGAGTGCCACTTTGGAATCTTTGATTTGACCCCCTAAACAGTGGATCATTTGCTTGACACTTCGGCTACCCCCCCATTTTCATGTACCCTGATTCCAGTAATACTAATGAGGAAGGGGTGGGACCTTGTCTTCTCGTCCAATCAGCGAAAAGCAAGTTCAAAGGTCTGTAACTTTTGCTAGGAGTGGATCATTTGCTCATGGATGGTACCGTTGGAAAGCTCGTGGTCAGGGTTAGGGTTAGGGTTAGGGTTAGGGTTAGGGTTAGGGTTAGGGTTAGGGTTAGGGTTAGGGTTAGGGTTAGGGTTAGGGTTAGGGTTAGGGTTAGGGTTAGGGTTAGGGTTAGGGTTAGGGTTAGGGTTAGGGTTAGGGTTAGGGTTAGGGTTAGGGTTAGGGTTAGGGTTAGGGTTAGGGTTAGGGTTAGGGTTAGGGTTAGGGTTAGGGTTAGGGTTAGGGTTAGGGTTAGGGTTAGGGTTAGGATAAGGCAAGAGTGCCACTTTGGAATCTTTGATTTGACCCCCTAAACAGTGGATCATTTGCTTGACACTTCGGCTACCCCCCCATTTTCATGTACCCTGATTCCAGTAATACTAATGAGGAAGGGGTGGGACCTTGTCTTCTCGTCCAATCAGCGAAAAGCAAGTTCAAAGGTCTGTAACTTTTGCTAGGAGTGGATCATTTGCTCATGGATGGTACCGTTGGAAAGCTCGTGGTCGTATTATGTTCGACGGAAGCAGTTTCCAAGTCTCTACGACCTTCCGTTCGGAAGTTATGACCGGAAATGTGTATCGCATTGGAAATGAATGGAGCGAAAATTTCCTGAAATTTGACTAAGTGTTTTGGTGAAAAAGGTTCACCCAGAAAGTAGTTAGGAGCACGTTTCAGGCCATTTGGAGTCGATGGGTACCTATATTAAACAAACTTTTTTTGGAAAAAATACTTGTAAATTTTCCAAGATTTTCACTAAGTCAACTGGTTGAGTTCAGGCAGGGTTAGGGTTAGGGTTAGGGTTAGGGTTAGGGTTAGGGTTAGGGTTAGGGTTAGGGTTAGGGTTAGGGTTAGGGTTAGGGTTAGGGTTAGGGTTAGGGTTAGGGTTAGGGTTAGGGTTAGGGTTAGGGTTAGGGTTAGGGTTAGGGTTAGGGTTAGGGTTAGGGTTAGGGTTAGGGTTAGGGTTAGGGTTAGGGTTAGGGTTAGGGTTAGGGTTAGGGTTAGGGTTAGGGTTAGGGTTAGGGTTAGGGTTAGGGTTAGGGTTAGGGTTAGGGTTAGGGTTAGGGTTAGGGTTAGGGTTAGGGTTAGGGTTAGGGTTAGGGTTAGGGTTAGGGTTAGGGTTAGGGTTAGGGTTAGGGTTAGGGTTAGGGTTAGGGTTAGGGTTAGGGTTAGGGTTAGGGTTAGGGTTAGGGTTAGGGTTAGGGTTAGGGTTAGGGTTAGGGTTAGGGTTAGGGTTAGGGTTAGGGTTAGGGTTAGGGTTAGGGTTAGGGTTAGGGTTAGGGTTAGGGTTAGGGTTAGGGTTAGGGTTAGGGTTAGGGTTAGGGTTAGGGTTAGGGTTAGGGTTAGGGTTAGGGTTAGGGTTAGGGTTAGGGTTAGGGTTAGGGTTAGGGTTAGGGTTAGGGTTAGGGTTAGGGTTAGGGTTAGGGTTAGGGTTAGGGTTAGGGTTAGGGTTAGGGTTAGGGTTAGGGTTAGGGTTAGGGTTAGGGTTAGGGTTAGGGTTAGGGTTAGGGTTAGGGTTAGGGTTAGGGTTAGGGTTAGGGTTAGGGTTAGGGTTAGGGTTAGGGTTAGGGTTAGGGTTAGGGTTAGGGTTAGGGTTAGGGTTAGGGTTAGGGTTAGGGTTAGGGTTAGGGTTAGGGTTAGGGTTAGGGTTAGGGTTAGGGTTAGGGTTAGGGTTAGGGTTAGGGTTAGGGTTAGGGTTAGGGTTAGGGTTAGGGTTAGGGTTAGGGTTAGGGTTAGGGTTAGGGTTAGGGTTAGGGTTAGGGTTAGGGTTAGGGTTAGGGTTAGGGTTAGGGTTAGGGTTAGGGTTAGGGTTAGGGTTAGGGTTAGGGTTAGGGTTAGGGTTAGGGTTAGGGTTAGGGTTAGGGTTAGGGTTAGGGTTAGGGTTAGGGTTAGGGTTAGGGTTAGGGTTAGGGTTAGGGTTAGGGTTAGGGTTAGGGTTAGGGTTAGGGTTAGGGTTAGGGTTAGGGTTAGGGTTAGGGTTAGGGTTAGGGTTAGGGTTAGGGTTAGGGTTAGGGTTAGGGTTAGGGTTAGGGTTAGGGTTAGGGTTAGGGTTAGGGTTAGGGTTAGGGTTAGGGTTAGGGTTAGGGTTAGGGTTAGGGTTAGGGTTAGGGTTAGGGTTAGGGTTAGGGTTAGGGTTAGGGTTAGGGTTAGGGTTAGGGTTAGGGTTAGGGTTAGGGTTAGGGTTAGGGTTAGGGTTAGGGTTAGGGTTAGGGTTAGGGTTAGGGTTAGGGTTAGGGTTAGGGTTAGGGTTAGGGTTAGGGTTAGGGTTAGGGTTAGGGTTAGGGTTAGGGTTAGGGTTAGGGTTAGGGTTAGGGTTAGGGTTAGGGTTAGGGTTAGGGTTAGGGTTAGGGTTAGGGTTAGGGTTAGGGTTAGGGTTAGGGTTAGGGTTAGGGTTAGGGTTAGGGTTAGGGTTAGGGTTAGGGTTAGGGTTAGGGTTAGGGTTAGGGTTAGGGTTAGGATAGGGCAAGAGTGCCACTTTGGAATCTTTGATTTGACCCCCTAAACAGTGGATCATTTGCTCTACACTTCGGCTACCCCCCCATTTTCGGGTACCCTGATTCCAGTAATACTAATGAGGAAGGGGTGGGACCTTGTCTTCTCGTCCAATCAGCGAAAAGCAAGTTCAAAGGTCTGTAACTTTTGCTAGGAGTGGATCATTTGCTCATGGATGGTACCGTTGGAAAGCTCGTGGTCGTATTATGTTCGACGGAAGCAGTTTCCAAGTCTCTACGACCTTCCGTTCGGAAGTTATGACCGGAAATGTGTATCGCATTGAAAATGAATGGAGCGATAATTTCCTGAAATTTGACTAAGTGTTTTGGTGAAAAAAGTTCCCCCAGAAAGTGTTTAGGAGCACGTTTTAGGCCATTTGGAGTCGATAGGTACCTATATTAAACAAACTTCTTTTGGGAAAAATACTTGTAAATTTTCTAAGATTTTCACTAAGTCAACTGTTTGAGTTCAGGCAAGTCCCCAGGAGATGGTTAGGTTCAGTACAACTGCACAGGGAGAGGTTAAGATAAAGAGAAAGTGGACTCTCTGGTCGTGCCCTAGTGGTCCTGTGGACTCTGGGGATTGGGTCAAGCCAGCAGTAGACCAGCTGGGTTAGGGTTAGGGTTAGGGTTAGGGTTAGGATAGGGGGTAATAGCCACTTTTGAGCCGGCTCAAAGTTAGGGTTAGGGTTAGGGTTAGGGTTAGGATAGGGGGTAATAGCCACTTTTGAGCCGGCTCAAAGTTAGCTTAGCCTAGCTTAGCAAGCTAAAACTTGCTAACCAAGCTATAACATAGCTTAGCATCGATATATAGGGCTCCTAGGTGATAGCTACTTCGCAAACGGTGTCGTTTTCGCGATAGGAGCAAAGGATCATGGGTAAAAAGTGTTTTTTTTGAATAACTTTTGATAGGAAGGTCGTAGAGCTCCGGAACCAGGGTTAGGGTTAGGGTTAGGGTTAGGGTTAGGGTTAGTTAGGGTTAGGGTTAGGGTTAGGGTTAGGGTTAGGGTTAGGGTTAGGGTTAGGGTTAGGGTTAGGGTTAGGGTTAGGGTTAGGGTTAGGGTTAGGGTTAGGGTTAGGGTTAGGGTTAGGGTTAGGGTTAGGGTTAGGGTTAGGGTTAGGGTTAGGGTTAGGGTTAGGGTTAGGGTTAGGGTTAGGGTTAGGGTTAGGGTTAGGGTTAGGGTTAGGGTTAGGGTTAGGGTTAGGGTTAGGGTTAGGGTTAGGGTTAGGGTTAGGGTTAGGGTTAGGGTTAGGGTTAGGGTTAGGGTTAGGGTTTAGGGTTAGGGTTAGGGTTAGGGTTAGGGTTAGGGTTAGGGTTAGGGTTAGGGTTAGGGTTAGGGTTAGGGGTTAGGGTTAGGGTTAGGGTTAGGGTTAGGGTTAGGGTTAGGGTTAGGGTTAGGGTTAGGGTTAGGGTTAGGGTTAGGGGTTAGGGTTAGGGTTAGGGTTAGGGTTAGGGTTAGGGTTAGGGTTAGGGTTAGGGTTAGGGTTAGGGTTAGGGTTAGGGTTAGGGTTAGGGTTAGGGTTAGGGTTAGGGTTAGGGTTAGGGTTAGGGTTAGGGTTAGGGTTAGGGTTAGGGTTAGGGTTAGGGTTAGGGTTAGGGTTAGGGTTAGGGTTAGGGTTAGGGTTAGGGTTAGGGTTAGGGTTAGGGTTAGGGTTAGGATAAGGCAAGAGTGCCACTTTGGAATCTTTGATTTGACCCCCTAAACAGTGGATCATTTGCTTGACACTTCGGCTACCCCCCCATTTTCATGTACCCTGATTCCAGTAATACTAATGAGGAAGGGGTGGGACCTTGTCTTCTCGTCCAATCAGCGAAAAGCAAGTTCAAAGGTCTGTAACTTTTGCTAGGAGTGGATCATTTGCTCATGGATGGTACCGTTGGAAAGCTCGTGGTCGTATTATGTTCGACGGAAGCAGTTTCCAAGTCTCTACGACCTTCCGTTCGGAAGTTATGACCGGAAATGTGTATCGCATTGGAAATGAATGGAGCGAAAATTTCCTGAAATTTGACTAAGTGTTTTGGTGAAAAAGGTTCACCCAGAAAGTAGTTAGGAGCACGTTTCAGGCCATTTGGAGTCGATGGGTACCTATATTAAACAAACTTTTTTTGGAAAAAATACTTGTAAATTTTCCAAGATTTTCACTAAGTCAACTGGTTGAGTTCAGGCAGGGTTAGGGTTAGGGTTAGGGTTAGGGTTAGGGGTTAGGGGTTAGGGGTTAGGGTTAGGGTTAGGATAAGGCTAGGGTTAGGGTTAGGGTTAGGGTTAGGGTTAGGGTTAGGGTTAGGGTTAGGGTTAGGGTTTAGGGTTAGGGTTAGGGTTAGGGTTAGGGTTAGGGTTAGGATAAGGCAAGAGTGCCACTTTGGAATCTTTGATTTGACCCCCTAAACAGTGGATCATTTGCTTGACACTTCGGCTACCCCCCCATTTTCATGTACCCTGATTCCAGTAATACTAATGAGGAAGGGGTGGGACCTTGTCTTCTCGTCCAATCAGCGAAAAGCAAGTTCAAAGGTCTGTAACTTTTGCTAGGAGTGGATCATTTGCTCATGGATGGTACCGTTGGAAAGCTCGTGGTCGTATTATGTTCGACGGAAGCAGTTTCCAAGTCTCTACGACCTTCCGTTCGGAAGTTATGACCGGAAATGTGTATCGCATTGGAAATGAATGGAGCGAAAATTTCCTGAAATTTGACTAAGTGTTTTGGTGAAAAAGGTTCACCCAGAAAGTAGTTAGGAGCACGTTTCAGGCCATTTGGAGTCGATGGGTACCTATATTAAACAAACTTTTTTTGGAAAAAATACTTGTAAATTTTCCAAGATTTTCACTAAGTCAACTGGTTGAGTTCAGGCAGGGTTAGGGTTAGGGTTAGGGTTAGGGTTAGGGGTTAGGGGTTAGGGGTTAGGGTTAGGGTTAGGATAAGGCAAGAGTGCCACTTTGGAATCTTTGATTTGACCCCCTAAACAGTGGATCATTTGCTTGACACTTCGGCTACCCCCCCATTTTCATGTACCCTGATTCCAGTAATACTAATGAGGAAGGGGTGGGACCTTGTCTTCTCGTCCAATCAGCGAAAAGCAAGTTCAAAGGTCTGTAACTTTTGCTAGGAGTGGATCATTTGCTCATGGATGGTACCGTTGGAAAGCTCGTGGTCGTATTATGTTCGACGGAAGCAGTTTCCAAGTCTCTACGACCTTCCGTTCGGAAGTTATGACCGGAAATGTGTATCGCATTGGAAATGAATGGAGCGAAAATTTCCTGAAATTTGACTAAGTGTTTTGGTGAAAAAGGTTCACCCAGAAAGTAGTTAGGAGCACGTTTCAGGCCATTTGGAGTCGATGGGTACCTATATTAAACAAACTTTTTTTGGAAAAAATACTTGTAAATTTTCCAAGATTTTCACTAAGTCAACTGGTTGAGTTCAGGCAGGGTTAGGGTTAGGGTTAGGGTTAGGGTTAGGGGTTAGGGGTTAGGGGTTAGGGTTAGGGTTAGGATAAGGCAAGAGTGCCACTTTGGAATCTTTGATTTGACCCCCTAAACAGTGGATCATTTGCTTGACACTTCGGCTACCCCCCCATTTTCATGTACCCTGATTCCAGTAATACTAATGAGGAAGGGGTGGGACCTTGTCTTCTCGTCCAATCAGCGAAAAGCAAGTTCAAAGGTCTGTAACTTTTGCTAGGAGTGGATCATTTGCTCATGGATGGTACCGTTGGAAAGCTCGTGGTCGTATTATGTTCGACGGAAGCAGTTAGGGTTAGGGTTAGGGTTAGGGTTAGATTTTTCAGGTTTCTCGATGATCCCCCCACCTCGTCCGTCGACTCGGTGGTTTACAGGGACCAAAGGTAATGCACAGGCCGGCGCACGTCGTCATAGCTCTCTTGACCGTACTATCCACCTAAAGTTAGATTAATAGTGGAGACAACAGGTCAATAAACAAGTTTAAGTTTGATTAGTAGTAGAGAGACAACAGGTCAGTTACAGATTTGGGTGAGAGGGTTAGGGTTAGGGTTAGGGTTAGGGTTAGGGTTGGGGTTGGGGTTAGGGTTAGGGTTTGTGTTCAACGGCTCCCTGCGGGAAACCAATACGCTACTGCCTCCTAACGCTCGTAGGCGTTACCAGAGTTCGCAGAAGGTAGTGTTGCACTCTCACATCGTACATCCAGTTGAGATCCGTATGCACTAAAGTACTTTTGTCAGTAGCGTATGGTGCGGGACCTCTGAATAGTTTCAGAGTTTTGATGTGAGATGTGCTGTATGGTGTATCAAGGTCACTGGGTATCCCTTATGTGTGCAGTCGGATTGCGGAGGATCCGGTGTCTTCGTAGTGGCTAGTGGGTGCATTGTGAGAGGACAGTTGTGAGTTTTGGAAGGGGAGAGGAAGGGGGGTTGGGTTGATAGTTCAGAGAGGAGAGGTGAGGGGGGTATTTTAGAGCGGTTTTTTGGATTTGGGGTTCGGGTTAGAATTTGTTTGTGTAGTTTTAAGATTAGGGTTAAGGTTAGGGTTTAGTTTAAGTTTAGGGTTTGGTTTTAAGGTTAGGGTTAGGGTTAGGGTTAGGGTTAGGGTTAGGGTTAGGGTTTAGGGTTAGGGTTAGGGTTAGGGTTAGGGTTAGGGTTAGGATAAGGCAAGAGTGCCACTTTGGAATCTTTGATTTGACCCCCTAAACAGTGGATCATTTGCTTGACACTTCGGCTACCCCCCCATTTTCATGTACCCTGATTCCAGTAATACTAATGAGGAAGGGGTGGGACCTTGTCTTCTCGTCCAATCAGCGAAAAGCAAGTTCAAAGGTCTGTAACTTTTGCTAGGAGTGGATCATTTGCTCATGGATGGTACCGTTGGAAAGCTCGTGGTCGTATTATGTTCGACGGAAGCAGTTTCCAAGTCTCTACGACCTTCCGTTCGGAAGTTATGACCGGAAATGTGTATCGCATTGGAAATGAATGGAGCGAAAATTTCCTGAAATTTGACTAAGTGTTTTGGTGAAAAAGGTTCACCCAGAAAGTAGTTAGGAGCACGTTTCAGGCCATTTGGAGTCGATGGGTACCTATATTAAACAAACTTTTTTTGGAAAAAATACTTGTAAATTTTCCAAGATTTTCACTAAGTCAACTGGTTGAGTTCAGGCAGGGTTAGGGTTAGGGTTAGGGTTAGGGTTAGGGGTTAGGGGTTAGGGGTTAGGGTTAGGGTTAGGATAAGGCAAGAGTGCCACTTTGGAATCTTTGATTTGACCCCCTAAACAGTGGATCATTTGCTTGACACTTCGGCTACCCCCCCATTTTCATGTACCCTGATTCCAGTAATACTAATGAGGAAGGGGTGGGACCTTGTCTTCTCGTCCAATCAGCGAAAAGCAAGTTCAAAGGTCTGTAACTTTTGCTAGGAGTGGATCATTTGCTCATGGATGGTACCGTTGGAAAGCTCGTGGTCGTATTATGTTCGACGGAAGCAGTTAGGGTTAGGGTTAGGGTTAGGGTTAGATTTTTCAGGTTTCTCGATGATCCCCCCACCTCGTCCGTCGACTCGGTGGTTTACAGGGACCAAAGGTAATGCACAGGCCGGCGCACGTCGTCATAGCTCTCTTGACCGTACTATCCACCTAAAGTTAGATTAATAGTGGAGACAACAGGTCAATAAACAAGTTTAAGTTTGATTAGTAGTAGAGAGACAACAGGTCAGTTACAGATTTGGGTGAGAGGGTTAGGGTTAGGGTTAGGGTTAGGGTTAGGGTTGGGGTTGGGGTTGGGGTTAGGGTTAGGGTTTGTGTTCAACGGCTCCCTGCGGGAAACCAATACGCTACTGCCTCCTAACGCTCGTAGGCGTTACCAGAGTTCGCAGAAGGTAGTGTTGCACTCTCACATCGTACATCCAGTTGAGATCCGTATGCACTAAAGTACTTTTGTCAGTAGCGTATGGTGCGGGACCTCTGAATAGTTTCAGAGTTTTGATGTGAGATGTGCTGTATGGTGTATCAAGGTCACTGGGTATCCCTTATGTGTGCAGTCGGATTGCGGAGGATCCGGTGTCTTCGTAGTGGCTAGTGGGTGCATTGTGAGAGGACAGTTGTGAGTTTTGGAAGGGGAGAGGAAGGGGGGTTGGGTTGATAGTTCAGAGAGGAGAGGTGAGGGGGGTATTTTAGAGCGGTTTTTTGGATTTGGGGTTCGGGTTAGAATTTGTTTGTGTAGTTTTAAGATTAGGGTTAAGGTTAGGGTTAGGGTTAGGGTTAGGGTTAGGGTTAGGGTTAGGGTTAGGGTTAGGGTTAGGGTTAGGGTTAGGGTTAGGGTTAGGGTTAGGGTTAGGGTTAGGGTTAGGGTTAGGGTTAGGGTTAGGGTTAGGGTTAGGGTTAGGGTTAGGGTTAGGGTTAGGGTTAGGGTTAGGGTTAGGGTTAGGGTTAGGGTTAGGGTTAGGGTTAGGGTTAGGGTTAGGGTTAGGGTTAGGGTTAGGGTTAGGGTTAGGGTTAGGGTTAGGGTTAGGGTTAGGGTTAGGGTTAGGGTTAGGGTTAGGGTTAGGGTTAGGGTTAGGGTTAGGGTTAGGGTTAGGGTTAGGGTTAGGGTTAGGGTTAGGGTTAGGGTTAGGGTTAGGGTTAGGGTTAGGGTTAGGGTTAGGGTTAGGGTTAGGGTTAGGGTTAGGGTTAGGGTTAGGGTTAGGGTTAGGGTTAGGGTTAGGGTTAGGGTTAGGGTTAGGGTTAGGGTTAGGGTTAGGGTTAGGGTTAGGGTTAGGGTTAGGGTTAGGGTTAGGGTTAGGGTTAGGGTTAGGGTTAGGGTTAGGGTTAGGGTTAGGGTTAGGGTTAGGGTTAGGGTTAGGGTTAGGGTTAGGGTTAGGGTTAGGGTTAGGGTTAGGGTTAGGGTTAGGGTTAGGGTTAGGGTTAGGGTTAGGGTTAGGGTTAGGGTTAGGGTTAGGGTTAGGGTTAGGGTTAGGGTTAGGGTTAGGGTTAGGGTTAGGGTTAGGGTTAGGGTTAGGGTTAGGGTTAGGGTTAGGGTTAGGGTTAGGGTTAGGGTTAGGGTTAGGGTTAGGGTTAGGGTTAGGGTTAGGGTTAGGGTTAGGGTTAGGGTTAGGGTTAGGGTTAGGGTTAGGGTTAGGGTTAGGGTTAGGGTTAGGGTTAGGGTTAGGGTTAGGGTTAGGGTTAGGGTTAGGGTTAGGGTTAGGGTTAGGGTTAGGGTTAGGGTTAGGGTTAGGGTTAGGGTTAGGGTTAGGGTTAGGGTTAGGGTTAGGGTTAGGGTTAGGGTTAGGGTTAGGGTTAGGGTTAGGGTTAGGGTTAGGGTTAGGGTTAGGGTTAGGGTTAGGGTTAGGGTTAGGGTTAGGGTTAGGGTTAGGGTTAGGGTTAGGGTTAGGGTTAGGGTTAGGGTTAGGGTTAGGGTTAGGGTTAGGGTTAGGGTTAGGGTTAGGGTTAGGGTTAGGGTTAGGGTTAGGGTTAGGGTTAGGGTTAGGGTTAGGGTTAGGGTTAGGGTTAGGGTTAGGGTTAGGGTTAGGGTTAGGGTTAGGGTTAGGGTTAGGGTTAGGGTTAGGGTTAGGGTTAGGGTTAGGGTTAGGGTTAGGGTTAGGGTTAGGGTTAGGGTTAGGGTTAG